>NC_134089.1:52785352-53087297 GCF_000715075.1 Nicotiana tabacum | reverse complement strand
CTAAAATTTGTCTTGAAAAGAATTTTTCAAAGCTTACTACCAGAAACCGGAGGGGAACTTACCCAATGCAAGGATCGTGCCCGGCAATTTTGGAAGAAGTGAGCTCCTAAAGGGAGTGGTTCCGGGAGTTAAAAGCAAACTCCCACAGAATATGCTTCAAGAGAAAGCGGAAAGGGGGATTAATTGAAAGCCAATCCCTAGCAGGCTAGAGGCCCCCAGCAGGCAACTTTGCCCAATAATCAATTGGGACATAAAGCAAGAGAAGAGAAGAAAGGAAAATAATCCGCCAAAAGGCACCCTCTACCACCACAATGAAAACTGATTAAATCCTTTTGTCTGCTGCAGGAAAACAAAGGATTGATAAGGGCAGCAAAACGCAACGCCAGGGAAATCACCAAAGAACCGGGGCAGAAAATTTTCTGCCAATTGTCGAAAATTTTCTCGGAAAAACGGGGAAACAATTTCAATACATTTAAGTTCTAGGTCGCCCACCAGTATAATGCGGGAATATTTTAAGTTCTAGGTCGCCCACCAGTATAATGCGGGAATACTTTTAAGTTCTAGGTCGCCCACCAGTATAATGCGGGAATACTTTTAAGTTCTAGGTCGCCCACCAGTATAATGCGGGAATACTTTTAAGTTCTAGGTCGCCCACCAGTATAATGCGGGAATACTTTTAAGTTCTAGGTCGCCCACCAGTATAATGCGGGAATACATTTAAGTTCTAGGTCGCCCACCAGTATAATGCGGGAATACATTTAAGTTCTAGGTCGCCCACCAGTATAATGCGGGAATACATTTAAGTTCTAGGTCGCCCACCAGTATAATGCGGGAATACTTTTAAGTTCTAGGTCGCCCACCAGTATAATGCGGGAATACATTTAAGTTCTAGGTCGCCCACCAGTATAATGCGGGAATACATTTAAGTTTTAGGTCGCCCACCAGTATAATGCGGGAATACTTTTAAGTTCTAGGTCGCCCACCAGTATAATGCGGGAATACATTTAAGTTCTAGGTCGCCCACCAGTATAATGCGGGAATACTTTTAAGTTCTAGGTCGCCCACCAGTATAATGCGGGAATACATTTAAGTTCTAGGTCGCCCACCAGTATAATGCGGGAATACATTTAAGTTCTAGGTCGCCCACCAGTATAATGCGGGAATACATTTAAGTTCTAGGTCGCCCACCAGTATAATGCGGGAATACATTTAAGTTCTAGGTCGCCCACCAGTATAATGCGGGAATACATTTAAGTTCTAGGTCGCCCACCAGTATAATGCGGGAATACTTTTAAGTTCTAGGTCGTCCACCAGTATAATGCGGGAATACTTTTAAGTTCTAGGTCGCCCACCAGTATAATGCGGGAATACTTTTAAGTTCTAGGTCGCCCACCAGTATAATGCGGGAATACATTTAAGTTTTAGGTCGCCCACCAGTATAATGCGGGAATACATTTAAGTTCTAGGTCGCCCACCAGTATAATGCGGGAATACATTTAAGTTCTAGGTCGCCCACCAGTATAATGCGGGAATACTTTTAAGTTCTAGGTCACCCACCAGTATAATGCGGGAATACTTTTAAGTTCTAGGTCACCCACCAGTATAATGCGGGAATACATTTAAGTTCTAGGTCGCCCACCAGTATAATGCGGGAATACATTTAAGTTCTAGGTCGCCCACCAGTATAATGCGGGAATACTTTTAAGTTCTAGGTCGCCCACCAGTATAATGCGGGAATACTTTTAAGTTCTAGGTCGCCCACCAGTATAATGCGGGAATACATTTAAGTTCTAGGTCGCCCACCAGTATAATGCGGGAATACTTTTTAGCTCTAGATTTTGGAATCAGTCACCCCACCTGAAGACGGAAGGGTACAACAGAGATCCCCAAACGGGAAACAATAAAATCCCCAGCACCAAGAAGCAGACAACTGCAGAGGCAAGCGCGCAATTCAAAAGGAAAAAGGAACGCGTCTCAAAAGAAGCAGTTTGGGAACGTTATAGCATGCCCAACATAACAATTTTGATGAAAAGCCATACCACCAAAGAAACAATGGAAAGGCTTGAAGAAGAGGGCATGTTCCCAGCGGATCAAGCAAAGTGATGAAAACTGGCATTCAAATGTCAGCAAAGGACTAACATCCTCTCCCAAAGTCACAAGATAAAGGCATCGGAGGAAAGCGTTAGCCGACAAGAAAGCAAGGCAACAAGAACAAGTGGAAGATGGATAAGATCTCATGATCCTCAGTCTAGCTTAGCTTCTTGTTTTCCTTTTTGAGCAATGTAACAGGGAGATCGGTTGAGCAGTAGCATCCTACAGCAGCATGCGACAGCGTACAACAGCACCAAGCACTACAGTCACACGGTAGTCCCAGCTACCAAAATTTCCCGAACTATATTGACCTGATTCGTGTTCAGCCCAGGATATGTAGGAAACCTCTGAAGCAAAGGTTCGGTCAAATCTTTTTCAAAAATGCTTCACACGGAGTATTCGGACGGACAAAAATCGCTCGCTTTATCTTTGCGCGAAAACCTTTCGTGTCTTCGTGCAAAGAGGGGCAGCTGTAAGCACGTGATTTTTGCTTCACGGACAATCGCTCCAAAAAGAAAATAAAAATAGTGGCAAATGGCTTTGCTGTACAATTTTTCGATCTTTCCGTAACATGTGTTGTTGGTCATTTGTGGGTCTGTCCATTTTGCATCCAGTCATTATCAAACAAAAATACAAAAATATGCGTCGTTAAAAGAAAATTCAAAAAATATATGTATGTGTGCATCGTTCGTTCTAAGCTGTGATCTAACCATTTTTTTTTATTTTTATTTTTTATGTGTGTTTATTGTTGTAGGTGTTACACAATATGTGTGCAAGCTTATTTTAATTATGTACCTTATTTTAGGAATTTTTGGATTAATTGTTTGAAATAAAAAGGGAAAGGAAAATCGGATTTGGGCCCCGAAACAAGGCCCAAAACCAAAGCATTGATCCAGTCCAAGACGAGCCTGCCCAGGCACCTCCTGAAACGACGCCGTTTCAGGCAAATCCATCTCAGCCGTTCCAATCAATCCAATCCAACGGTCCAGGATCACTATCAGTAACCCGTTTCAAAACCCGACCCAGGAACCAATCCGATCCAACCCCTCACTTAAACCAAATGACCCCGTTTAACTACCAAACGACCCCGTCTCATTTTTCACCATCAGATCCAAGCCGTTGAGATCATCTGATCTAACGGCTCAGATCCAATCCCCTACTCCGTATATAAACCTTCCCTTACACCCCACGCCCCCTATACCAACCCCACCCTTCACTCGTCCCCTTCCCTAAGCTCTGAAACCCCAAACCCTAATGCCGCCCTAGTTCCCCTTTCACCAGAAGCCGGCGGCACGAACGCCGGTGACCACCCCCTTCACACCCCTAAAGCATCCAACCACCCTGAACACGAATCCACTAACCACGAACCTCGAATCACCTCCTATCGTCTCGAATCTGGATTTGAAGATTCGAGACAAAACTCGATCTACACCAAACCTCACCATCTTTGTATCAGACACTCCCCTGACCTTCCTCGTGACCAAACCAAGCTTGGTTTGGTCCGAATCTACCCACAACTCCTAAAAATCCAGATCTGAAAATCCAGACCTTAGAACACATGCACCTGGGGAATCCGGCCGGTCTTGACAAGGGTTTGAGGTCTAATAGACCTTAATCAAGGTGTTCTCATGTGAGAACACCCTGATTAAAGTTTGTTCGGCCTCAAGAGTTCGAAGTTGAGTCTGATTTGGGTCCGTTTTGATTTCAAACTTTTTCGGTAAGTTTCCTTTTCTCTTTGTTTAGTTCTAATTGAGTTGTCAGCATGATTTGTTGTTGTGGTTATTTGTTTTGGTCTGTTACTTTGTCTGTTTTCTTCCATCTCTAGCAAAGACCCTTTATTTGGTCGATTGATTTTCTATGTGTGTGTTCTGAATGTACTCTATGATAAACATGATCGTCGATTAGTTTAATCGTCAGATAAGTTAACTCATATAGGCCCCAGTAATTGAACAAAAATTGTCTGATGCCCTTTAGGTCCCTAAACGTATTGTTTGTATGAGCGACTGATTATTACCTGTTATAATTAGTATAGTCGACTCGATAAATGTCGTTGATTAGTTTTCTATAACTAATGAATCGAATGAGCTAATAATGTCGCATGACTAATTGAACTTTGCCACTGACCGAATGCCCCAGCATTGTTTGAAATGGTTTGTTTGCATTGTAAAAATGAATGAAAAGGTTCAGTCCAGACAGTCTTAAATTTGAACTTTCATCAGTTCAAAAATGCCCTGATGCTGCAATAGGCAGGGCAGTAATAATCAAAGGTTAACAAGGGTATTCTGGGGTGTTAAAAAGGACAGGAAGATTAGTTTAAATGATCTGACAAGTAGGGTACTAATTTGGGATTAAACTAATACCAATGGGGAACAAGACACAAGAGTATGGGGCTTAAAATGAATAATAAAATGATGCCCATAACTCTTGATTAAACAAAAACCAAGCGTGGGGAACAAAGGAGCTGGCACCAAAGATGCTTAGGCATGGGCTTAAAGGGTATGGGCAGTCTGCAAGTAGGAGGAAGGCAGCTCAACTGCACTGGGTCATTTTGGCTTATAAATAGGCCATTCGAGAACTTAAAGAGGGCTGGACTTTTAGTCTTCAGAAAAAGAGAAAACAAAGTGGAATTTTTAGTCTTAAGGCTGGAGTTTTAATCTGAAGAGAGGTCTAGTGAGTCCAAAGAAAAACTGAAAAACATAAGGTAGCTTCCAGTAAACATTGCAACCAAACACTGTCTGAAAGTTGTATAAGAGTGCATTTTGGTCAAGCTGTCTTGGCCAAGTTCTGTTGCTTGCATTGACTGAGCTGTTTATGGTTGTTGAACTGTTGGTGTTGCTGCATTGAACACTCTGTTAGTGCTGTGGTTTCTCTACTCTTTCCTGGGATTACTCGACTATCTGTTAGTTCTTCTGTTCTGGGAAATATTGCTGGTTGTCTGTGGGCTGCGGAAAACACTTTGATTGTTGGTTTGTTGCTGTGTTGTTGCTGTGTATCTGCTGTTGTTGTGTTTACTGCATACTGCCCAGCTGATCATTCCTTTCTTCTTTGTTCTCTATACCAGGTACACAACCAATGCACTGTCAAAATGTAATTGGAAAAATGAGCATGAATCTAAATGAAAGATCCTGAAGAATGTCTTTTATACATAAATTGTTACATTAAATATTCATGTGATGTGTAATAGTTTTACATTTTGTTATGGATACTAGAGGTAGTCTTCATGCCTATAAATGTCAATGCATGGTAGTCGGATGCTAGAATGTGTATATAGGTTGATGATGAGAGTATGCCCAAGGCAGTAGGTAGTATCCCATACTTAATTCAATAGTGTAGTATGAGCCTGTAATGTAGTCCAAGCATGAAATTTGTACACTGTAAATTAGGTTCTTTCCTTTCCAATAAATTGCCATATATAACTCTTAAAGCCATGTTTTAAGATAAAGAACACAAATTCAGGGCCTCAACCTCATGAAGGTCGAGCCCAGGTCGAAAACAGACTAGGCGGGCCCGCATCGAACGAGCAGTGGCCCAGGTCTGGCCAACCGCGCGTGGGCTGGATTTGGGCCCATGATTATTTGTTCGGCCGACTGTGCACGCAGCTTTGGTCCTGATTTTTTTTAAGCATTTCCGAATTCTGTTACAAACAACTTGCAAGCATGTAATTAATTAGGACTATCTACTGTTTTCAATTGATAGAGACAAACACGACAAGAAACGTAGTTGCTATAGGATATCCTTTTAAAATAAGAACGAGATGAGCCTCGATAAAAATAAACAAAACGCGCAGATGCGGGGCCCTTGTTAAATGTATATTATTGAAGCATTTAGTTTCTAGGACGGGTTGTTTAGCAAATCTCACAACCCTCCTAAAATAACAACACGTTAGTCTCTTTAGGATACGCTTTAATAAACCTTACCTTCTTAAACTCGGGTGCACATTTATGTGACCCAAATCCAAATCTCGACGGATTCGAAATGTATTTCTAATCACGGGTACATTGATTGTGACGTGGTTCGAGAGGCATGTCCATGACGTCGCGAATTCCTTTTAAAAGTAGAACGAGACGAGCCTCGTCAAACAAAAATATACACAGCCGCGGGGCCCTCTAACTGTATATATATTAAAACACTTAGAATTCGGGACATGCCGTTTAGCAAATTTTTCGGCCTTACCCAAAACAACGATACGCTAGTTGCTTTAGGCGTGTCTTAATAATTTATTCTCCTTAATTCGGGTGCACATTTATGTGACCCAAATCCAAATCTCAACCGAGTCGAGATATATCAATAACCACGGGTGCATCGATGTAACGTGGTTCGAGATATGTTTTCACGACGTTGCAAGTCCTATAAAATAACAGTGAATGATAAAAGCGGTTAAAAGATAAAATTGGCACATAAGTTCACACTTGTATAAAATCAGATAATCAAGCCGAATATAACAGTTGAGCGACCGTGCTAGAACCACGGAACTCGGGAATGCCTAACACCTTCTCACGGGTTAACAGAATTCCTTATCTAGATTTCTGGTACGCAGACTGTAATATAGAGTCATTCTTTTCCTCGATTCGGGATTAAAATTGGTGACTTGGGACACCCTAAATCTCCCAAGTGGCGACTCTGAAATAATTAAATAAATCCCGTTTCGATTGTCCTTTAATTGGAAAAAACTCCCCTGCGCCCCTCGGGTGCGGAAAAAGGAGGTGTGACATCTAGCAACAAAATCCATATTGACCACTTCCTATTTCCAGGTCAGAATTTCCATATTCTACAGCAACCCTCCCGATTTCTGATGCTCAACCTTGACTTGCTAATAATTTGGACACCGAGTGACGTATTGCGATGTCCCTCTTCATACCATTCCACCAGTATAGATGTCGAAGGTCGTAGTATATTTTGGTTGATCCTGGATGAATAGAATACCATGACCAATGAATCTCTGGCATGATCTGCACTTGGAGTTTCCCGGCACATATAATCGGTCCTTGTATTTAAGGACTGTCCTAGGATAGATCGAATACTTGCTTCTTTGAGAGGGAATGCTTTCCCTTATTTTCACCAAGGCTGAATCTTCAAATTTCTGTGCTTTCACTTCGGCTACTAGTGAGGATTCAGAAGCATTCCAAACTGTGACTCCTCCACTGCCGGTATCAAGTAATCGTACGCTTAGGTTTTCTAGCCGGCACAAATCTTTAGTCATCTCCAACTTCTTCCCTTCCACATGTCGTAGACATCCCATGGACTTCTGACTTAGTGCATCATCTACAACGTTTTGCTTTCTCGGGATGATATAATATGTCAATGTCATAGTCCTTTAACAATTCAAGCCATCTTCGTTGCCTCAGATCTAATTCTTTTTGCTTGAATATGTACTGCAAGCTCTTGTGGTTGGTGAATATGTCAACATGAACTCCATACAAGTAGTGATGACATATCTTTAGGGAAAATATAATAGTTGTTAGCTCCATGTCGTGAGTTGGGTAATTGTTCTCGTACCACCTTAGTTTCCTCAAAGCATAAGCAAAAAATTTCCCGTGTTGCATTAAAACACTACCCAATCCCACTCTAGAGGCATCACAGTATGCCATGTACCTCTCGAGTCCTTCAGGAAGTATTAGGACTGGTGCCGAGGTTAACCTGTCCTTTAACTCTTGGAATCTCTTCTTGCAAACATAAGTCTATTGGAATTTGGTTGTTTTGTGCGTCAACTTTATTAACGGAGCAGCTATAGATGAGAAATTTTCCACAAACCTTTGATAGTAACCGGCCAAGACCAAGTCTTCGATAGCAGTTGTGGGCCTTGGCCAATTCTTAACTGCTTCAATCTTTTGATCATCAACCTTGATACCTTCAACGGATACTATATGCCCAAGAAAGGTCACCGAGCTCAGCCAAAACTCGCAATTGGAAAACTTGGCATACGATATGTGATCCCGAAGTATGCGTAAAAACATCCGCAAATTTTGTGTGCTTTGCCTCGGATCGAGAATACACTAGGATATCATCTATGAACACAATCATAAAAATATCTAGATATGGCTTAAATACTCGATTCATTAGATCCATGAAGGTCGTTGCTGCATTGGTTAGGATAAAGGACATAATAAGAAACTCGTAATGGCCATATCAGGTCCGAAAGGTTGTCTTCATAACATCTTCTCCCTTGATCCTTAACTGATGGTACCCAGATCTGAGATCAATCTTCGAGAAATACTTAGCACCTTGCAATTGATCAAAAATTTATCAGTTCTTGGAAGAGTATACTTGTTCTTGATGGTTACCTTATTCAACTATCGATACTCGATACACATCCTTAACAAACCATCTTTCTTCCAAATGAATAACACTGGGGCTCCCCAAGAAGAGGTACTCGTTCGAATAAATACTTGTCAAGAAGGTCCTTCAGTTGATCCTTTAATTCCCTCAACTCGACGAGAGCCATCTTGTACCGGGGAATCTAAATCAGCTGCGTATCGGGTGGTACACCGATAAAACTCTAATCTCCCTCTCGGGTGGAATACCTGAGATCTAATAAGGGAATTCACTTATGATCGATACCGACCGAAAGGCGGGAGGCTTCGCCTCCACATCTTGTACCCACAACAAATGATAGAAATATCCTTTCGTGATCATCTTCTGGGCCTTAAGGTAAGAAATAAACTTCCCTCTTGGCACTGTAACATCGCCTTTCCATTCGATAGCAGGTTCTCTTGCAAAGTTAAAGCGAACAACTTTTTCCAACAATCTACTGTAGCATAACAAGAGGCCAACCAGTCCATGCCCATGATGACATCAAACTTTATCATTTCAATTCATTTAAATTAGCTAAGGTATGGAGATCATGAATCATCACATCACAACCTCGATACACCCGCCTAACTATCATGGATTCGCCCATGGGCGTGGACACTTCGAATGGTTGATGTATCCATTCAAGTTTCTTACCACAGTTACTAGCAACAAATAGGGAAATGTACGGTAAAGTGGATCCTGGATCTATTCGAGCATACACATTAAGGGAGAATACAGATAGTATACCTGTGACCATGTTGGTTGATGACTCTAAATTATGATGACCTAACAATGCATAGATTTGATTATGTTGTTGCCCAGCCAGGCTAAACATTTCACTTCTACCTCTACCCCTTCCCATCGGCGATTGTATACTTTTCTTACAAGGACGCGCTATCGACGAAGAAACTGCTGCAGATCCGTTAGTGGTATCACGCCATCCACATTTCTTGTTGTGCAAAAACACATGATGTGACCGAGCTTCTTACAAGAATAGCACAAATCTGAACCCTGATGGCAATGCCGGAGATGATTTCTACCACACTGGCCACAATGCGGCACTGGGGGCCTCATCTTACTAGGTCCTGTACTATATTGTGAGCTCTGTCCTCGGGGATTCTGACTTGACCAGAATAGGTAATCTGACCATGGATGCAGTCCTGAAACTATAATGTTGCACTATCCATCAGATGAGATGGATGTCAGGGAAACATGGGTCTAAACTCACCTCGTGACTCTCCCATATCACCTACAGACCGGGCTCTTTTATGTTGGCTCTGATTGTGCTCTCGAGCAGCTCGTTGTTGCCTTTTTTGATCCTCTAAACTCTATTCATTGGCTTGTATACGGGCAACGTCCATGTTCGGACTTAGAGAAGTAGTGGTGTATTCATTGACCAAGTGTGGTCCTAGTCCACCAACGAATCGGTGTACTTTATCACTCATCTCTGCTACAATCAACGGATCATACTTGGCCAAGGAGTTAAATTGCATGTTGTACTCCCGCACACTCATGTTACCCTGTTCCAACCATAAGAATATATCTTTCTTAGATCGGCAGAGCTTAATAGGCAAATACTGCTATAGAAAGGCTTCAGAAAACTCCTTCCATCCCATCGGTGGGGAAAGAGGTCCCATATACCGCTCCTACGTCTCATACCAAGTCACAACAATATCCCGTAATCTATATGAGGAAAGCTCCACAGATTCTGTATCAGTGTCATGCATGACTCATAAGGTTCGTGTATTTGGTCTAGAAAATTCTGGGGATCTTTGTTGGGGTCTATTCCTATAAACACCGAGGGGTCCAAATTTATAAAATCCCACACTCTCGTGCTAACCGCTCTATCTAAGGTGGCAGGGGCCTAGCGCTGGGCCTTAGAGGATACTAATTGAATTAATTGATGCACTGCATTTCTCATATCTAAATCCTACTCGGGAACAATAGGGGGTGCATTAAATTCTCTAGGCCGATCTGGGGTGGTGTTGTTGTCCCTGAAACTTGAGTTCCAACCTTATCGTAGGGTCCATGTTGACCTATGGGGGCAGGTGGCAACTGGCTGGTACCTTCTCATGCTTTTTCGTTTTGTCCCTGAACAAGTGTTTGATGTCTCGTGGTAGGCATCACTATAAACATAAACAAGAAAGGGATTAGAAGCGAATTCTTATGACTCAGATCTATCGTACGATCTAGATCAGAAGGAAGGGTATTTATCCTAAATATCCTGTAGCCTCATGTTTATAAGTATGGTGCATCATATATCCATCAACAAGACTCTACTAGATATGGCTTGCAGACTTCCTAGGACACAACCTGGCTCTGATACCAAGTTTGTCACACTCCAACCCAAAGAGGTGCAACCGACACACGGCACCCGGAGGCCCATCGAACTGACGTGTGATCTTTCATCTTTTCATTCATGAATCTAAGTGATGGTCACCAAAATTTAAGATGAGTATAATTGCATTAGGTAATCAATCGATGGCCAAGACTCAGATTGATTACCTTCTCTGCAGGAAATGTAATAAAGGTATATGTACTGATTGCAAGGTCATCCCTAGTGAGCACCTCACGACCTAACATAGGCTCCTAGTAATGGACCTGGAGATCAAGAGGAGTAGGAGGAAAAGGATGGTGTGCAAGCAACCTAAGATCATGTGGGGTAACTTGACATAGACCCTAAGAGGAGTAGGGGGACGTGACTAGTATGGAGGTGGAGTACGATGGTTCCGTTGTACAAGAACAAGGGTGATATCGAAAATTGCAACAACTATAGGGGTATAAAGCTGTTGAGTCACACTATGAAGGTTTGGGAGAGGGTGGCGGAGGCCAGGGTAAGGAGGTGCGTGTCTAATTCCGAGAACCAATTCAAATTCATGTCGAGGCATTCGACTACGGAAGCGATTCATCTGTTGAGGAGATTAGTGGAGCAGTATAGGGAAAGGAAGAAGGACTTGCATATGGTGTTTATTAACCGTGAGAAAACATGTGATAAAGTCTCGATGAAGGTTCTGTGGAGGTGTTTGGAGGCTAGCGGCATTTCAGTAGCGCACACTAGGGTGATTAAGGATATGTATGATGGTGTTAAGACTCGGGTAAGGATTGTGGGAGGTTACTCGAAGCATTTTCCTGTTGTGATAGGGTTGCATCAGGGATCAGCTCTTAGCCCGTTTTTATTTGAGTTAGCAATGGACGTGTTGTCACGACACTTCTAAGGGGAGGTTCCTTGGTGCATGATATTTATCGATGATATAGTGTTGATTGACGAAACGCGAGGCAGAGTTAATGCGAGGCTAGAGGTTTGGAGACAGACCTTGGAGTCTAAAAGTTTCAAGTTGAGCAAAACCAAAACAAAATACTTGGAGTGCAAATTCAGTTACAAGGCCCATGAAATAGGCGTGGATGTAAATTATTATGCTCAAGTTATCCCCAAGAGAATAAGTTTCAAGTATTTCGGGTCTATTATCCAAGGTAACAGGAAGATTGAAGAAGATGTCACACATTGCATTGGAGTGGGATGGATAAAATAGAGGCTTGCTCTGGTATTTTATGTGATAAGAATGTGCCACCAAGACTTAAGAGTAAGTTTTGTAGAGTAGTGGTTTGACCGACTATGCTGTATGGGGCTGAGTGTTGGCCAGTTAAGAACATTCATGTACAGAAGATGAAAGTAGCAAAAATGAGAATGTTGAGATGGATGTGTGGGTATGCCAAGAGAGATAACACTACAAAAAAAACTGGATTTAGCTACGAACGTCGTCACTAATCTGTCGCTAAAATGCTCGTTACTAGAAGAATCTTTTGATAATCCGTCGCTAATCCGTCGCTAAATGAGATTAGCGATGGATTTTTCTGTTTAGCTACAGATTTTGTTCGTCGCTAAACCCTGGTTTTTTTAGTAGTGTAAGATTAGGAATGAAGCTATCGGGGACAAAGTGGGAGTAGCCTCCGTGGAGGACAAGATGCGAGAGTCGAGACTGAGATGATTCGGACATGTTAAGAGGATAAGCATTGAAGCTCCCATTAGGAGGTGTGAGAGGTTGGCCATGGCAAGTTTGAGAAGAGGTCGAGGTAGGAAAAAGATGTATTGGGGAGATGTGATTAGGCAGGACATGGCGCTGCTTCAGCTCACTGAGGACATGACCCTTGAAAGAAGGGTGTGGATGTCGAGGATTAGGGTTGAAAGTTAGTAGGTAGTTGGGAGTTTCTTAGTTGCTCACCGATAGTCTTAGTAACACTTATGTCCCTTCGTATTCTCAAATCTTAATTGCATTATGTGATTTTGTTTGCCTCAGGTATTGTATTCTCTGTTGTTATTATTTGGTACTACTTATCCTTTATCTCCCTCTTTTTCTTCTCTCTTCCTTTCTTGATTTCCTCATTCTTCTTCTTTTTCTTCTTCTTCTTCTTCTTCTTCTTCTTCTTCTTCTTTCCGAGTCGGGGGTCCATTGGAAATAACCTCTCTGCCTTCATTAGGTAGGGGTAAGGTCTGCATACAGACTACCCTCCCAGACCCACATGTTGGGAATATATTGGGTATGTTGTTGTACAACTGATTTAACAAAGAAAACATTAGAATTTTATAAATATTTACAACCATTCTTAATTGCCCCTTCTTATACAATATACAACCAAACTCTAGCCTGCAAGCCTCTAAGAGTACCAAAAGAAACATATACGTACACAACTAGATTAAGACAGGGCCCCACCATACCCAAAATGTTTACAACATCTGTCCTTGTACCTATTGACTTTTGAACACCTACTCTGAAGGAGAGGAGATCCACAACTAACGGCTGAATCGTGCACCTACTGGGGAGGGATGTCACCTGATCTATCTGTACCTGTGGGCATGAACACAATGCCCAAAAAAAGAAGGGAGTCAGTACGAATAATGTACTGAGTATATATGACTAAGAAACACAAGTAATTCAAAGTTATAGCATATGAGATGTGAGTACGTGATTCCAACCTAAATACAGAAGACAACCCACCGGGGGCGTAAACCAAACTGTGGAAACTATAAACCATGGGTCATAAATGCATGCAAACTTTTGTAAAACCAAGCCTCTCATTGCTGATTTAAACCATTACTAACTAACTAACTAACTAACTATATATATATATATATATATATATATATATATATACACACATATTCACACATATTCAAGGTAAATTTTTCATTACTCCATACCCGGCCTCATAGAGGACTCGATTATACCTGGCCTCAGGAGGTCTCAATTTTACCTGGTCTCAACAGAACTCTGCGTAGCCATCCTCAAGAGGACTCGGTAGACTCATATCACACATCATCGTACCCGGCCATACAAGGGCTTAGTAATATCTCACTTTAGAATGAATCATACCCTCCGGCCACAGGATACCAATTGGAAATAATATGGACTTTGAAAGACATGCTACCAGCAAAAACGTATAGGAACAAGATAACCTCGTTGAGAGGACTTAGAACTACCAAACCTTTAGTGCAGAAATTATTTAGAAAGAATGAGAAACTTAAACTAACTCATGCCAAGAAAGAAGGTTTCCCTACATACCTTGTTGAAGAGTTAACTTTACTTCTATGACGGTTAACTTTGCCTTTAATGAATCTTCAGAATCAATGCCACCAGAAAATGGAGGTTACAGAAGCGTTTCCAAGTTCCTTCAAGCTAAATTTTGCCAAATCTAGATTTACCTTTGACTTTGCCTTAGATTGCTAGAAAAATCTAAAGAGGCGTTGAGAGTATTCAAAGAGGACTTGTTCTTATGATACTTATAGAATGGAAGAGAAAGAGCCTTACTGCCCTTTTATATTGTTACCAAACATAGGAATTTTGCCACTCCCACATATAAAAATGGATTGCCCCGCCCCGGTTGTAGCGCCCGATGAGACACTTGGCGCAAACCCACTGAAATGTGTGACCACCTTCTAGCCTCGAACATGTCCCCAGCTGATTGATAGATCTAATATCCACACTTACCACACTTTTACTACTTTGTTTGTTGTTGTTATATGTTTGTCTCCTACCTTGATCATTGTTGTTACACTTGTGCAACTACTATATCTGTTACTATTACGTATATACCTTATACCTTGTTTATTGTTGTTACATATATACCTTCCTCTTTGTTTGTTGTGGTTATCTTTTTAGATTGTTCATTTAGTTGTTACTTTTTTGTGTTGATTGATATAATAGGATCGAGTACTCACCGTACAATATTATAATAGGATCGGGTGCACGCCACGCAATATGACTATAGGATCAGGTAACGTGTCGTTATTATTATGATCGGATCAGGTTACCGTGACAACAATATTGTGAATTGTTTATTTGAGTTGTTGACATGTGAAACGTATAGTTATATTTTTACCATACAACCTACAAGCACATTTCTTCATATGGTTTTCAAATATTTTCTTACGTATCTTGTGAATAAATATTAGACACTTGAAAGGTGTCAGATTGATGTAAAGAAAGAGTCTCTTTCATGCCTTGACACCGGGCTCATGCAAGGGCACTCGTATAATGGTCATTGGTACTTGAAGGAACTTGACCTTATCTATATATGGACTCTCTTAATTCATGAAAAATTTATTGAGTTAGTGCTATTAGGTATATATCTTCTTTTTTATATGGAATTGGTGTATTTGTATATGCTTTTGACATGGTTAACTAGAATAGCATGTTATTAACTCCTTCCATTAATGTGTACCTTATTTTTTATACCGATATTTTCTTCGGCTTATTGTTTGGTTATTTCTTTCTTGCTATTTTCTATGCTTATAAATTGCACATGTATATTAAGTGAGTATCTTTTAACTTAAAATTTCGTCACTACTTTACGGAGGTTAGTCAAGATACTTATTGAGTACATGTGTTCGATTGTACTCATGCTACACTTCTACATCTTGCGTGTAGATATTTGGAGCTAGGTAGCTGCAGAGTTTGAGGTCAAGCATTGAAGACTACATTGTTCTTGTCATCTACTGTCATCTTATTCATGGTAGTATAGGACTTGTATTTCTATATATACAACCTCCAAACAGATGATGTATTTCTTCTTGTCAATGTTGTAATTCAAATCTTAGTTGCTCATGTCTTGTACCTGCAATTCCTAGGATTAGTTGAGTTAATTTTCGTATACTTATTTATTTTATTAATTATATTCGACTTAAGTAATAATATGCGTCAATTGACTTATATAACGGGATGAGTTAGGTGTCATCACGACTTAGTAGGATTTTGGATTGCCACAAAGAATGTGTAGGCAATGAAAATAATGGTGGAAAAGATTAAGATAAAAGAAACATTGAGGAGAAGGAATTGATATTTACAGGTGTGAGAACGTCATCATTACCCTTGCACACCATTATTAGGGGACTGCCATATGCATGAGGCATTAAATGAAAAAGACCCGCATCTTTTCAGATTCGAAAGTAAATATGGCGGTTTCATGGGATTTCCAACTCAAATATTTTTATTTCTCGAAAAATTATCTAGTAAGTGGATGAACTATCTATATTGGTAAAATAGCTATGATACATAGCCAGCTAAATGGATGACACATGGCAAGAATTCTCTAGCCAGATTCGCAATTACCTTTAGTCTTCGAAGTCAAAGACCTAGAATGTAGAGAAGATCTTCAAAATCATTCAACATAAAGAAGGTCATGGTATTGACATGCCGAGAAGCTGCAAGGTTCCGGATACATATTGACCCAGTGATACTAGACTCTGAGATACGTGAGTTTCGACCATGATTGCGTGCTTTAGTTACGCCTTATACAAACATAATTGGTGAGATTCTTGTTAAAGGAAGATAATGTTAGTAACCATTAGAGAGGAAATTAGGAAAATGGTTACGTGAAGTTTAGAACATAAACAACCTTCATCCCTCATTTGTAAAGGAGGATTCTAGATATTGTTTTGCCATTACTCTTCCAATTTTTTTTTATCTTACTCAGCTACAGCAAACCATCAAGTTTCACCAAGATTGATAAATAAGAATTTCTTTTTAGTTTTATTTTGTTTATTACTTTTATTTGCTCTCACTGGACCCTTAGAGCTGTTTGGACTCTTAGGGGTCTTTTTTTATTATTCTCTCACTGTTTTGATTGAAAATCTATACTCAGTCATGCTATATTTATTGATTTCATAACTCAACCTTTATTACTCGTTTTGATGCATATAAAATGTTATTTTGGGCTGAGCACCCTAGTTTTTTTTTACTAATATCCCTAGTAGCTTGAGAGGTTTATGACTGATTGAGGCCAAGGGCCCGTTTTGTGAGGATATTATGGGATCGGGCTACGCGCCGCATCATTTTGTTACTGATTCATGATTATGAGAGGCCGAGGGCCTGATTGATTTATGCCACGAGGTGGCTTGATGTTGTTACTGATTCATGATTTCGTGAGGCCGAAAGCCTGATTGATTTATGCCACGAGGTGGCTTGATATTGTTACTGATTCATGATTTCGTGAGGCCGAGGCCCGATTAATTTATGCCACGAGGTGGCTTGATATAGCGCTTGGGCTGTAGGAGCCCCTCCGGAGTCTGCATACCCCTAGTGAGCGCAGGTACCCTAGGTGAGTGGTATGATGTTGTGCTCAAGGGGCTATTCTTGATTCATGTTGTGCCCGGGGGGCTGTTCATGATTCATGTTGTGCCCGAGGGGCTGTTCTTGATTCATGTTGTGCTCGAGGGGCTATTTACGAGCGATTGTGAGGTATGCTTGAGGGGCTGTGTATGAGTAACTGTGAGGTTTGCCCGAGGGACTGTTTATGATTCATGTTTGCCTATGGGGCTTTTCACGAGTGATGTTTTGCCCGAAGGGCTGTTTATGTTTTCATCATTTTTACTCACTGTTTCATCACTTTGTTTGAAAATTGTTGAAAGATGTTTTAAACAGTTTTACTGAAATTGGATTTAAATGAGCTGACTATATTCAAAACCCTGATTTTGAAAGCCTGTTGTATTCTACTGAGATTTCATGATATGAACTGTGTATGTTTTATTGCTCGTCACTACTGCTCAGTCTTTATTTACTTTTATTACTTACTGAGTTGGCATACTCACATTACTCCCTGCACCTTGTGTGCAGATACAGGGGTTGCTGGATGTGATAGTGAGTATTGATTTCATCCACCGCGGATCTGTTTAAGTTAGCAAGGTAGCTGCATGGCGATCGCAACCCTGCTCTTCTCCCTCTTATCTTCCTTTAGATGTTATTAGTTATTTTCCAGACTGTATTAGTCTTAGTATTATCAGACAGTTCTTAGTAGATGCTCATGACTAGTGATACCCCAATGTCGGGCTTTTCTCCTTGCACTTTGTTATTCTGATTTATCTTATAAAGTTTTATTATTTAAAGAGCTTGAAGTAATCTTTAAATTTAAATATCAAGCTTTTTTGGTAAAAGAGTCGGCTTGCCTAGTTCCACGATAGGCGTCATCACGACAAGGTAGATTTGGGTCGTGACAAGTTGGTATTAGAGCCTAGGTTACATAGGTCTCACGGGTCATAAGCGGGTTTAGTAGAGTCTTGTGGATCAAT
This sequence comes from Nicotiana tabacum, assembly GCF_000715075.1. Classification (NCBI taxonomy): domain Eukaryota; kingdom Viridiplantae; phylum Streptophyta; class Magnoliopsida; order Solanales; family Solanaceae; genus Nicotiana; species Nicotiana tabacum. The sequence continues at coordinate 53,069,356 of NC_134089.1, read as the reverse complement.
ACGGAGACATTTGTACTTATCTTCGAGAGGATTCAGAACCTTTAGGAAATTCCACACTCTTGAATTCTTATCGTGCGTCATTAATTCAGCTTGACATATAACTCTTTGAATTCCTTCCACACATTCGTATGCACGCACGAGCGCTCGGTATCAGCTGTGCATCGTCGGCTTGTGATTCCCTGAATGAGGGGCGAGATGTGCTTTTTGTGTGTTGATGTTGGGCTAGTTTGGAGGACTTGAGGCCAGGTTTTGCCTGTAGCTTGAGCATTGAGGCATTGATTATGTGAGCATGTGTTTTTGGATTTATATGTTCGGTAGTGTCCCTATTAGTGGAAGTGATGGCTATATGATGAGTATGATGTGACTGCGAGATGTGTTCATATGATTTGAATGTAACGAGAAGGGTCTGCTTGAGAGTACAAAGTACTATTTGGTGCTTGATTTCCATCTTGATTTGATGTATAGCCCCGAGTTATGGGTGTGTTGAAGAATCTTTTCATGTTGTTTAGTTGGGGAGTGAAGTATATTTCATGTCGTGATATGAGTTCAGACTCAGGAAGATTAAGTGATTGTGTGATATTTATGATGGTGGAGGGGTATAAAGAGATGTTAGTTTGAGGTGAAGCAGGTGGGTTATCTCCTGCGATGTGTCCTAAGGGCGTGTGATCCCTATGCCGTTTTGTAGCGAATCCTTATTTACCAATGAATTATATGTGCTGTAGTTTGAGTTTGGATCGCGTATGAGAGTTGTCTTGACTGTTACGATGGTGAATGCGAGATTTGCAGAGATTTGAAGTACTAGATGGTTTGTGTTGCACGAGATTATGAAGGATTTAGTTTAATCTCACTATGGTATTATGGTAGTAGTGGAGTACGAGCATTGTGAGTTCTTGTGTGTTTTAACCTATGGATTTGAGCCAAATGGGGGAGTCTGTTGTTGATAAGTTGATTGCGCGACTAAGTGTCATATTAGTTTCAGTTTGAGGTATATTGGCGAATCAGTTGTGGCTTACAGGGGTTGAGATCGAGGATGACTCGAGAAGAAAATTTTGGATTAGGGTTACATTATGCTTTATGGGTGTATGATAATCACAGAATGACTTGAGTGTTATTGGTAAAATATGTAATACGCATGGAGCAGGAATTTATTTGGTTGCATTAAGGTGGGGTTACTTCATAGGGTGTTGGAGTGCTAATGGAGCACAAGTCGTTCGGTCTGTTTGATTAGTCTAATTGAGATTTGAGTAGAGTGGATGACTCCCGAGGATGGTTCTGATGGATTCAAAATTCATATGTAGCAATTGGGGATCTTCGGGATGTGTGTTTGGCGAGAAATTGAGGTTTACATTGAAGGGTGTCTAGACTTGTGGCATTTCCATATCATTATGGATTTTACATATCAGTATAGGAAGGTGAAGGTAATGTTATTAGATTCGCAGGAAGTCTTTTCAGGGTACGTATTTTGAATGTGGTATTTTTGGGGATATTTACGAGAGTATTCAGCGGCTTATGAACTTTAGGGCGGTGTGGTTTCATGCTTGGGTCTCGTGTGGTGAGTCTGAGTTGAAGATTCTGGTGTTATGGCGAGGAGAAGTATCAATTTGAAGGTAATTTAGAAGTAACTTGAATAGATAGGACAACTTGGTAGTAGATTGGATCGGCATGGTAATGGGTATGATTAGTTCTTTGGGTGTTTATGAGGTAATGAGTTTCTACAGGTATTTCATGGCAATGCTCTTGGGTTTTGGTGACCTGTGTAGCTTGGTTGAGTTAGAAGGATTCAGTCCTAACGGTTTACTTTTGTGCAAATGGGATTCAGAAAGTTCTTGATGGTTTCTACCACGGTTGAAGATGTATATTTTCTACCAGCGTGAGGAGCATATGATGTATAGTGATTTTCTCCTAGATAGGATCAAATGGAAATGTTCTTGGCTGTTGAGTACGTAGTTGCTTGTGGATCGGAGTGGATTATGAAGTTATCATATTTATCATAGGGTGGCATGGTATATGTGGTATGTTGTGTAGGGTTGAGATTTGCATGTGTAAGGTCACGGTTCAGTTTTGAAAGGAAGGTCATAAATTCTTAAGCAGCATGGACAGTTTCGAATGATGAGGTAAATGATATTACTAATTGGTGTGCCTTGATGAGGGTATACATTTCAGAAAGGGCGATGTGTTTGAGTTAAAGATACTTCATTGGCATTGCGACACTCTCTTGTGGGACCGACTGCTGATATTCAGGTTTACTTGGTGGAACAGAAGAATTTTAGGAGTATCCCTCATGGAATGATCGAGTATCAGAGGTGTGTTGGATATTTGGGCGGTGGAGTTGGGATCGGATATGGTGATTCGTGTGCTTTATGGATTTGGAGACTGGGAGTTCTCATAAACAGGTTATGTCGTGGTTGTGGACTGTGAAGATGTGGGCAAAGTTAGTCAGATAATAGTATGTGCCATAATTCAGTCATTGTGAACTTTTGGACAGATTTTTTTATCTATTGTGGTTGACCAGAGTTGATTCGGGGTTCATTGGTAGGCCCAATATGGATGTGTGTTCTGCATCGAGTCGGGTATGTTGACTCCGAACTGATATTATTGAGGGAGGTGTCATTCGGTTGTTAATAAGCTGATTGTGTCCCGAGATTGGTTTGTGAGTTACTCTTGTGAGCTACGTGGGATTGTGATTCATTGATTTTATGCACAAATGATATGGTTCTATTTAGGATTCATAGCAAAATTTGAGTGAGACGTGTATTTGGGTGTTGCATGACGGATTGCGCATTGGATATGTTCTTTCGGGCGGGTATGTCATTGCGTCAATTGCTTCTCCGTGGTTATGGTGATTCACTTTTGGTACTAGACATCAAATTTCACGTGGTTGATGATTTGAGTATGGTGACTTGAGGTGTTTCATGTGGACCAGTGTATGGATAGGGTCGCGCATTGCAGCAAAGTTATGTGGAGGTATGATCCTTCAAGTTAGATTCGTATGTTCTGGTTCTACGATGTGTGATGGGTTCTTAGCATCGTGTTGTGGTGGTACTGGTGAGCTTACGGTACAACTCTCTCATTTGAGTCATTTTTCATGATTTTAGTACATTTGGACTGTTGCTTATTGGTGCGCGGGTTGCACGGATTGTGGCTTTAGATTGTATCGATGGGTCATTTCACTAGAGTAGTCGTGTTGGATGTGATGACGTCATTAGAATCTAGAATAAATACTATCAGATTCGATTTCAGCATGTTGGAAGGATAATATCGAAATTCGGCTTAGAAATTTACTATGGTCCTTGCCGAAGGAGAGAGAGCCCACTGACTAGTTGATCTGAGGAATGGTTATGACTTACTGCGTGTTTCTTTCATCATCGGCAGTACACGAAAATGTTGGAATGAGGATTTATTTGATAAGAGGTTTATTATCGGTATTGGGTTGTTTGAGCAGCTGCTGTGATTAGAAGTTTTCGCTATGAGTGTTTGAGTTATGTGGTATATCATGTGATTACATCTTGGGTTATGGATATGATTTGATACAGCTTGTTCGGACTTATACAGTGTATAGATGTGAGATTCTGATCTTATAGATAAGTTCGGAAGTGGAAATTTGGTTCTATGGTTTATGGGCTAGGTTGGATTGTGAAATTTCAGTCATGTTGTGCTATCAGACCTATATGGGATAGGGTGACGTGAGATCATCCCCGGGTATGTGCATAGTGAGGTTACATGACGATTTGATGGCTTCTGGAACAACTCTAGACACGTTCGTGGACGAACACATATTTAAGTGGGGGAGGATGTAACGACCCGACCTGTCATTTTGAGCATTTGCACTTCACTCGCGAGTTCTCGGGCATGACTAGTCCCGTATGATGTATTATGACTTATGTAAATCGTCGGTTTTGGTTTTCAGGTTAATCGGAATAGATATGGAAGAATGATTCTCAGCTTGAAGCTTTAATTTGAAAGGTTTAACCTTTTAGTATTCGATCTCGGATTTGAACTTTTATGAGTTGGTTAGCTCCGTTAGGTGATTTTGGACTTGGGAGTGCATCCAAAATGTGATTTGGAGGTTCATGGTAGAATAAGGCTTGAACTGGCGAAATTGGAAATTTGGCGTTTTTCGGTTGGCAATGGAAATTTTGATAACGGGGTCGAAATGGAATTCTCAAAGTTGGAATAGGTTCGTAATGTCATTTGTGATGTTTGTGCAAAATTTTAGGTTATTCGGACGATGTTTGGTAGGTTTCGGCATCGTTTGCGGAACTCGAAAGTTTAGGAGTTCTTAGGCTTGAATCCGAGGATGATTCGGTGTTTTGATGTTGTTTTGAGTATTCCGAAGTTTCGACTAAGTTTGAATGTTGATATGTGACTTGTTGGTATTTTTGGTTGAGGTCCCGAGGTCCTCGGGATGATTTCGGATGGTTATCGGAGAGTTGGAAATTTGGTAATGTAGTTGAAGCTGCTGATTCTATCTTAACAGCACATGCGGAGTAGGAACCGCAGGTGCAAGGTCTGCAAAAGCGGGTATGAGGCACATGTGCACAGATGTGATCTCAGGTGCGGCTTGGTCCCCGCATTTGCGATGACCAAAGATGCGGTCAGGATATCATAGAAGAGGAAGTGGGCTTTTAATGAAATTCCGCAGAAGCGAAAAGGTTTTTGCAGGAGCGGTACCGCAGATGTGGGAATGGGACAGCAGATGCGGTTTTGCTGGGAACAACCTATAAATTGGAGACTTCGCGAAATTTGGGTTATTTTCCACCATTCTTGTTCGGACTTGGAGCTTTTTGAAGGGGTTTGAAGAGTGAATCAAGGAGGTTTTCATGGAGGTAAGCTACTTGAACTCAATACTCGTGATTATGGTAATTTTTAGTTGTTTAAGCATGTAATTAAAAGAAATTAGGGATGAAATTGAGGGGTTAGGGCTTGGAAATTGAAGAGTTTGAGTTGAGGATTTGAGGGACCATTTGAGGTCAAATTTTGATGAATTTGGTCTCTATAGACTCGTGAGTGAAAGGGCTTTCTAGTTTTGTGATTTTTGTCGGATTCCGAGACATGGGCCCGGGGCCGGATTTGAGAGGATTTCGGGATTTGTGCCTAATTTGATAGTTTTTCTTATGGAATTCATTCCATTAGCATATATTGATGGTAATGTTCTAGTTGTGAATAGATTCGGAGCGATTGGATGCCGAGTCGAGGGGCAAAACCATCACAGTGTAGAGTTTTGACCAGTTTGATGTAAGTAATGATTGTAAATCTAGTCTTGAGGGTATGAAACCCTGTATTTCACATTGTTTTACTACTTTGAGGTGACGTACATGCTAGGTGACGGGCGTGTGGGCATGCGCCGTTGGGGATTGTGACTTGGTCTGTCCCGTAGCAACTATAAAGTTGCGTATTTGACTGAAATTATATGATACTTATGTGTTTAAGAAAGAATTTTTATAAATTAGGCTGAATGCCATATTTGGGCCTTGTGCCATAGCTGGTTGGACCCTTAGGGGCATTTTCATATTATCCTCTCACTATTTTGATTGAAAATCTATACTCAGTCATGCTATATTTACTTATTTCATAACTCAGTCTTTATTACCCGTTTTGATGCATATAAAATGTTATTTTGGGCTGAGCACCCTATTTGTTTTTACTGATAGCCCGAGTGGCTTGAGAGGTTTATGACTGAGTAAGGCCGATGGCCTATTTTGTGAGGATATTATGGGATCGGACTGAGCGCCGCACATTGTTACTGATTCATGATTATGTGAGGCCAAGGGCCCGATTGATTTATGCTACGAGGTGGCTTGATATTGTTACTGATTCATGAAGTTGTGAGGCCGGTGGCCCGATTGATTTATCCCACGAGGTGGCTTGATATAGTGCTTGGGCTGTAGGAGCCCTTCCGGAGTCTGTACACCCCTAGTGAGCGCAATACCCTGAGTGAGTGATATGATGTTGTGCCCGGGGGGTTGTTCTTGATTCATGTTGTGCCCGAGGGGCTATTCTTGATTCGTGTTGTGACCGAGGGGCTGTTCTTAATTCATGTTGTGCCCGAGGGGCTGTTTACTAGCGATTGTGAGGTATGCCCGAGGGGCTGTGTATGAGTGACTGTGAGGTTTGCCCGAGGGGCTGTTTATGTTTTCATCATTTTTACTCGTTGTTTCATCACTTCGTTTGAAAACTGTTGAAAGATGTTTTAAAAGGTTTTACTGAAATTGGATTTAAATGAGCTGAGTAGATTCAAAAGCCTGATTTTGAAAGCCTGCTGTATTCTACTGAGATTTCATGATATGAACTGTATATGTTTTATTGCTCGTCACTACTGCTCAGTCTTTATTTACTTTTATTACTTACTAAGTTGGTGTACTCACATTACTCCCTACATCTTGTGTGCAGATCCAGGGGTTGTTGGACGTGCTAGTGAGTGTTGATTTCATCCGTCGCGGATCTGTTGGAGTTAGCAAGGTAGTTGCATGGTGATCGCAGCCCTACTCTTCTCCCTCTTATCTTCCTATAGATGTTATTAGTTGGTTTCCAGACTGTATTAGTCTTAGTATTATCGGACAGTTCTTAATAGATGCTCATGACTAGTGACACCCTGATGTCGGACTTTTCTTTCTGCACTTTGTTATTCAGATTTATCTTACAAAGTTTTACTATTTAAATAGCTTGAAGTAATCTTTAAATTGAAATATCAGGCTGTTTTGATAAAAGAGTCGACTTGCCTAGTTTCACGATAGGTGTCATCACGACATGGTAGATTTGAGTCGTGACATATACAGTCTTGAAAGGGAAGAACACTTAGTTTTGATCTAATTGCTTAAGGCCTCAATTATAAATTTAATTGATTTAAACTCAGACTTTAAGTTAACTAGGAGGAAGTCGAAGGGGGTGGGGTTGGAGATGATGATACGCCTAGAGGGTGGGGTGGTGGGAAAGCCCAGACTATTTCTTTTTTCCTTTTTCTTTGTTAAATGTTACAAATTGGGGTTATTTCAAGTATAATTTTTTTAACTAAGTTATAACACATGTCACTCTTTGATTGGTACATGTGATGCAATCTACAAGAAGTGGTCAAGTACAAAAATGATATGTATTAGATAGACACACATATGAAGAACTTTAATGTGTAAAGTGATTCTCGTGGTCAAGGAGTGTGTAAAGGGAATTTGGATATAATCTTAGGGGTAAACCATTTAGTAGGCTATCTTTATCCTTGTTCTTCAATCACGTCATTAATTAATTTAAGGCACTTCCCCAATTTATCTGATTGTATTTTATTAGATATTCTGAAAATGACAATCTAATTTCTCTAACCATTAACATCAATTACAAGTTCAAGTCTGTGATGCATTCTATTTACAAGTAACTCAATTGGAATGGTCATATTGATATTACAAAAAGTTTTTTTTTTCTTGAAAAGGAAAGGACAACTAGCAAGGAAAATAGCTTAAAACTAACATTAGTTACGGTAGTAGGGAGAATGACATGAAGCTAGGGCTGTGCATGGATCGGATCGGATTTAGCACATTTTAGATTCGGATTTCGAATTCTATAAAATGCAATCCGAATTTGATCCGAATTAATATTGGATCAGATCGAATTTTAAAGTTTGATCTGATCAATATTTCAGATTTCGGATCGAATTACACGTATTATTAAGGCTATTGCTAATCTAATGCATCTGCCTTATCTGCTTCTTATGTGTTCTGTGCTAATACAAACATCTCTTTGCTTTTTTATCCCTTTTATAAGCATTACATCTCTAAGAAAATATTTCTCTAGATGTTCGAGTTGTTATGCCTCAAAGTTACAAACTCATACGTATATTTTCTTTGTAAAAGAGGCAATACAACAAGAAAAATTTATGTTTCTGCAATTATGAGGGTACTATGGTGCCAATATAGCTAAATCCAGCAATTATAAAAGTAATAACTTGGAGGAAGATATAAAGGAAGTACTAACTATCCGAAATTAAAGTTTTGTATTTATATATGCCCTAATAATTTTGGATTTCGAATTAGATCGGGTTAAAATTATACCAATCCGAATCCGATCCGAATATCCGAAATTTTAATAAACATAATCCGAAATTCGAAATTCAAAATTGAACGAATCGGTTCGGATTTGGATATCCGATCCAAATGAACAGCCTTACCCTGAAGCTAATGTTAGTCATAAAGTTTTATCCTTCAATTATGGTCAAGTAACAAGATAACAAATAAAATGCTTAGTAATAATATACACGTTTTAAAATTTTAACGTTAAAGCAAAAAGTCAAATGAGTGATGTAACTTTTCATTTCGCACCTAAAATTAATATTAGTACAAACACTTAATATCACATGATAATACTTTCTTATTAAGCTTGTACAAATATACATACATAAGAATCGACAAAAAGCAATCGTCAACATGACACATTGCACGTGAAAATATATTAGCGTCAAATTAATATGTACATGATAGATGTTTTATATTTAAATATTTATTTTTTAATCATAATAAATTACTAAAAATATATAACGAGAAAGTTAGGTAGGATTCATTAGTCTAACCCTAATTTATAATAGGCGAAAATCATTTATATCCCCAACTTTGCTGTAAAAATCAAACCTCATCTCTACTTTGAACAATTTTCATTCTCCTTCGTTTAACCGACACAAGGTCTATTTTACCTTTGTTATTTTCAATTCCTTCCTATATGTAATACTCTTTTTATGCTATTTCTATATGATTTTACCTATAACTTAAATTATGTTATATTTTTTTCATAAATTATAATAAACTTAATAAATTATAAATAGAATAGTCTTTTATAAAATTATGACAAAATCTATATACTTTTATTTTAATATAATACACATTAATTATATATATTTAGTTATATTTTCTCGGTGGTAAATAGATAATCTTTTAGGAGTTTGTTATAAAATTTTCCTTTACTTTTAATAACTATAAAATTTTATATTACCTGCATTGAGTATATGTTATAAGGTTCTCATTATTTTCTATTCTCAATTTTTGAAATTTCATTGCTATTAATAAAATTATCGATAAGAGCAAATTAAATTATTTTAAAAAAATTTATTCTACTCATCCTTATCATTATTCAACGCCATTAAATTTTATGCTTGATTAATATTTTTTATTTTTAAAATAAAATTTAGTTATTATATAGGTAAGTTCATAGGAAAGATATTAGAAAACACAAAAATATCATCATAATACCAAAATAGTAAAAAATAAAAAATAGAAAGAGATAATTATTGATTAATATAGAGGTTAAAATAGGCATCAAAAAGTCAATTGAGAAATGAGGGGGAGAATGATAATTGTTCAAAGCAGAGGAGGGAGTTTAATTTTTAAAGTAAAATTTGAGGGTATAAATAATTTTCACCCATTTATAATTAGTATTTCTTTAATAGTTAAATTAACTTTGATTTAATTAAAAAAAATTGTTGCAGGTAAAATTTCACCTGCATTATACAGGTACTTTATTTATGTAACAAATAGTCCCACTTCTGGGAACCTGCCCAAAATCCCAACAAATGAAGACAAAACGAGAAACACGTTTGGGATAGTTTGAGAAACCGCGTCAAAGTCATCGACGGGCATCATCATAATTCTCCCTCGTACATACACATCAAACAATTGCCGTATCTTTTCATAAACCTCGTTGATTGTTGTCTGAATTCCTCTCAGATTGGGCTTTTGGTTCGTATCTCCTACCTGCAATTCCTTTAGCTGATTTTCTAATTGGAGCTTAATGAATTATCCTTTATTTATGTATGCAATAATCTTCTTCAATATATGATAGAGATCTAATCTTTGAGTTAATTATTCATGTGAGACATCTTTTATTTACGCTGAAGAGTCTCTATTTGTACTTTTTTTCTTTAAAATAGATAAAATTACGAAAAGGGTCTTGAAAATTTAGGTCAAGCAGCTTACAGTTTACTTGAATGGGATTAAGTTTACATCTTTAGCTCTATTTATGCTTATTTTCTTGAAAATAGATAAAAATAGGGAAATGGCTCTTAAATTTTAGGTCAAGCAGCTTGTAGTTTACTTGAATGGGATAAAATTTATATCTTTAGCTCTATTTGTGCTTATCTTCTTGAAAATAGATAAACATTGGTAAAGGGGTATTAAGTTTTAGGTCAAGCAGGTTGTAGTTTTTACTTGAAATTAGTAGGAACTGTTTGTTTTGGTGTTGTCTGAATGGGGGTTGTAGCCAATGGCGGAGCCAGAAATTTTAACAAGGGGGTTCAAAAATTCGAACTTGGGACTTCAAGCAATTTTTGAACTACCTTTGCCACTACAGGGGGATTCAAATATATATATATATATATATATATATATTTGCCCTATTACTTAAAAAAAAAAATCCATTGAGAACCCCCTTCCTTGGCCATGGTTCCGCTACTGTTTGTAGCCACCTTCATCCTTCTTGGTCCATGAGCTTGTTCAATTCATGCCCGACCTTTTGCGTTTTTGTCATTAATTTGCTCTTTCTCAGATTTCAGGAAGTGGGTTTTCAACTGATACTACTGGTGCTTAAATTGGAAGTTGATTCGTTGTCCACTAAAAATGGGGATTACTGATATGGTACATTCACTTACAAATTGTCCTTCAGTTCATCTCTTTAGTGACAAAGAAATTCCTTTGGTAGTAATAATTAGTGGAGTTTATGCATTTACTCTGCCTCTGCTACCAGTCTATTATGCTTAGTTCACATTGCTTTCTCCTGCTCCTATTTGTGATTTGTGCATTTACATCGTCTCTGCTCTCAGCCTTTTTATAGTTGGTTCACATTAATGTCTCCTGGCTCTGTCAATTCTCTATTATAGCTCTTTCTGTTGCTCTTCCTCCGACTCTATATATGCGCTGTGATCCTGTTATCATTCTCTTCCCTCATATGTTTGCGTGACAAAGGACAGAGCACGTGCAAAATTTTTGAATAAGGAAAGAAACAAGAAAAATACAAAGCATAGTACAGACTATTTGTTTCTTGAAAGATAAATTAGAACACCATCTGAGAAAGTACCCCCTTGGTACTTTTTTGAAGTTTCTTAATAAAAGTTGCCTTACCTGATCAAAAAAAAGTATCACTAGGCCGATAAGTGTGACACTATTGAAGAAGCGATTGGGTGAAGATATCTTGGAGTTGTCTTACACTAGTTAAAGTTCAGAAAGCATTTGCTGAAATGCCGTAAGCTGGATTATAGTCCCATGATTTTATTATGCTGACCGTCACAACTCTTTAGTCTTAGTTACTGAGGAAAATGGCTCTCGACCAGGATAAGAATAGATTTAGAGAACTCACAACTAAATTCTGGAGCTAACATGGAAACACAGAAACGAAGCAAAGACAACCCAACCAAAGAATTATAACATAAACTACCAACCTTATATGTATTCCCGGTCTTAAGTTGCCTATATTTTATGAGCTTGCTAGATTGGTATTGATTTTGATTCCTAATCATCTACATTATAAGGAATTCAACTTGTCTTTTGGCATCTGAATACATAAGGAACATTATTACCCTCCCAAGCCAGCTTGCAAACATCTCTAACTCATAATGGTCTGAAAGAAAATCCAAAAATAGTAGTTACCTTATGTTCCTCTCTCATATTCTATTCGGCACCTGTTCAATGCATTTATTCCTAGTGTCATTTCTTAAAAATTGAGAAATCTTTGAAGCTAATTACATTTCTTCTTGAGACATCCAAAATTGGTGAATTTTTCCTATTGTTTATCTTCTTTTATATTTTGCCAGTCAACTCCCGATGTTTATCAAACATTTAGATGAACACCTGAATTCATCGGTATATGCTTTTACCGTCTTTTTAACAAAAAAAGTAATGTAGCATATACTGATGGATTCCATTGTTTATTATCATATGTTTTCTGACTTTGAACGATTGTCTCGATCTTCTTCCATGAGTTCATCTAGTAAGTTGACTATCCATTTTGTTTTCCTTTGAATTTAGTCTCTCCCAGCTAATCTATCCAAACTTTTCAGACAATAAAAACTTCAATATTGCACTTAATTGTGTTCTGTTAACTGGGACTTACCTAAAATAGAGTTGCATAATGAGTCTGATGTCCTTTGATGGAAAAACCAGTTTATTTTTTAAAAAAATATTGCTGTATAATTAGAAAAGATGGTGTTTTGGGAATTTAATAAATCAAACATCTAATACCCAGGGCAATCGAGCAACTTAGATTGATGAGAAGCGGAAAGCTAGACCTTTTGTTATAAAATAATGAAGCCCACCAACATATAATACATAAAAAACATAAAAGGAGGAAAACTCTTGGTTGCAGCCTAGAAAATCTTACTTGCAGATTGATCCATATGTTATCTATACATCACTATGTCCTTGTTAATCAATGGATTGAAACCCCTGTCAACCCAATTTGAGAGTAATTCATTAGCATGAAAAGAGTTCTTATGTTGGAGTATTAAATTCTTTTTCCAGGTACATAGCCTTTTCTCTTGTTTCAAGACACGGTCCACAAACAATGATGATGATTCATCCCATAATGTCGAGTTTGCTGGTGGAAATGTGTGCCTTATTACTACGAAAGAAAGTTGGGATCAGAAGTTGGCAGAAGCAAATAAAGAGGGCAAAATTGTGAGTATCATGACTCCCCTCCCCCCCCCCCCCCCCCCCTCTTTGCACGTATATACATGTGTGTGTGTGTGTGTGTATGTGTACATACAAATATGTGTGTGTGTGAGAGAGAGTAATTTTTATTAAATGGAGATTATTCCAGAAGTTGAAGAAACCTAAATTTTTATGCAGTCGGAAATATGTTCTTGCGTTTGTGATAGAGTCAAGCCTTTGGCACTTGATTGAGGAATAAACGATTATGGATCCAAATAGAGCATTTATTATAGGGAAAAAGGCCAAATTTACCCCTTTTTTGAAATATTAGTCTGTGGCCATATGTACCCTCAACATTAACAAAATTTTAAAAACTACCCTAAAACCTAACGGATTCCCATTGGGTTATTTATTTACCCGATTTCACTTCAGTAACGCATAACCCGTAGCCCATTTAACCCATTTTATAAAATGGAATGACCCGTATTATTTTAAATGTCTTAGGACATTTTATTCCATTTTGGAGAAAGACTGACGTGCGATGTCTTTTCAAACAACTTGTGCAATGTTTCTTCCAAATCAGTAAGAGAAGTTCTCCGTAAAAATTCGGATAAAAGACCTATTAAAAGAAGGAACAAACGTAAATAACAATAAGAGAAATAGAAATAGCAAAATTAACCAAAACACACAATATACAACTCAAAACATACATATCAACACGTATTTGACAATTTTAGCACATACCCAAAACCCTAACACGAAAACACAACTCAGAAAACCCTAAACCAATTATGTCAAAAACCCTACGACATAAATAGAAAACAATCTTACAAGAAACCAACTAAAATAAACATAATCAGAGAAATTTAGGAAGAAAGATTGCACCTTTGAAGAGAAATTTTGGAAGCAAAATCACAGAGGCATTAAAACCTAAGACATAGCACTTCGGTCTCTCCTTCAAAATGGAATAAAATGTCTCAAGACATTTAGAAAAATGGGTCGATCCATTTTATATTATGGGTTACGGGTTTATGTGTTAATTAAGCGAAATCGGGTAAATAAAATAACCCGGTGAAAAATCCGTTAGGTTTGAGGGTATTTTTTAAAACTTTGTTAACGGTGAGGGTAAATTTGGCCACATAGTATAACGGAGGATAAATATGACCAATATTACAAAGTACAACGGTAAATTTCACTCTGTTCCTTTTATTATACGAAGTGCACTAGCCAAATGTATGTTCGGCAACTAAAAGCCTGATATCAGCTACTGTTTGGCGCCAGACATTGTTAAACTTTCAACTTTGCCCTCATTTTGATAAATGTTTGTGTTAGGGCTTGGCAGGAGATAATGATCTTGTTTCTAAATTCTCTCTTTTGACTCACAGTTGCCTTTTTGAGAGTGAGAAAGAAAAGAGGGGGTTGTCTTTTGGGGGTTTGTTGGGGTGAAAGAAAAGAGGGGGTTGTCTTTTGGGGGGTTTGAGGTCGATTATTTAGGAGAACGGAGGGGTATTTGGTTGAGGTATTAGAACTAAACTCCCTTTAAAGATTCAGTTGGTCTTTGATGGATTTCTTTTTGGGTGTTTGGGGGGGGGGGGTGTTCAGATGTGGTAAGCATATTCTAATATTGTTCAAGCTCGAGTTGATTTTGAAAATCTTCACTTGTTTATTTGATGAACCTACTTTATGGAGTTGACAATTCAACTCTATTAGCTAGGTTTCTAACTAGTTACTTGCTTAGTCTACATGAACAGACTCGGTAACTATCAATTGCTAAAGGCATGTTAAAGTTTGGCTTGGTAAATTTTATGTCAATCTTGAACATGTGTCTTTATATGTCATTTATACTTCGTGGCCTGAGATAACCGTAAAAATTTCTATGTGCAGCACTTTTCTTTCCATTCATCAATTTCTTTTCGTGTTATGGGGAGATCATCTATGCAAAGCTAAATTGAAGTTTTAGGAGGATAAACCTTATTAAAAAAGAATTGGAGTTTTTGGAGAATAACTTGAAAAGCAATCAATTTTATGTAATACACTTCCTTTTAACCCTTTTAGTTTGTCCCAAAAAAAATGACACATTTCTCTTGTTGGAAACTATTAAGTATTAATTAAAGTATCCCCATTTACCCCTAATAAAATGACTTGTTGGGACCCACCTGATATAAAAGCTTATTTTTCTGTAAGGAGAGAATAATGAAAAAGACATGTAAAACTCTGACCACTACACGTTTAAAAGGATAATTTTGGTACTTTGCAAAATTTGGCTTACATGTCAAAAGTCTTCTTTAATTTCTTAAATTGCATGTCCACTTGAACATCTTCACATAAAATGGGACTGAGGGAGTGTTATGTTTTATTTTGTGGAGGGAAAAATAAATAATTAGCATGAGGATCTTGCTTTCAGTACTCTTATGAACGATTTTGGTAGGACTGCGTGACATGGTGTTGGTCACAAGAAAATTTTGAATGTTTTTATTTCATCAAGATGGAGAGTATGCTTTTCATGTTTACCATTTACTTGCCCTGCTGGTTGCTGCAGATGTGTCAATCTGTAGGACATTCTTCTGGAATCCACATACTGATCCTTAAGTACTCATTGAAAACTTGCTAAAAAATAAAAAATTAGAAGAAGTTGTGTCTTGTCCATACTCAAGTGCAAACTCACACCTCTATGCATGTAACTAATTCTCAAAGAAGGCCGAGTTACATTAAAAAAAAAAAAAAGTTAAGGCACTTGTAAACTCTATAGGTACCAAATTAAGGTCTCTCCCTCAAGCACGTTGGTGTGCTCGCATGTGCAGGGAGAGGGATACAGACAGAAAGGCGCAGAGGTTTCCACATATAGTCTTTGTTTTCGCCTTGTTCTACTTTTTGCATTTTGCCTGCAGTGTTTTCTAGCATTTTGGACCTTTCTTACGCAAGTGAAATATTTGCAGGTTATTGCGAATTTCAGTGCTTCATGGTGTGGTCCATGTAGAATGATTGCCCCATTCTACTGTGAGCTGTCTGAGAAATATCTTTCTCTGATGTTTCTAACAGTCGATGTTGATGAGCTTACAGTAAGTAGCAAGAATTTCAATTGAGAAATTTCAGAGTTCAATCCTTCTGCTTTCCCGACTAGCTAACTCTTTAGATTTCACTGTTTTTTTATGTCTGCTCTATTGAAACTCTGGCTATTTAAGTAATTCTTCTGGAGTCCCAGCGTCTGGGAGATAAATGAACAAGACTTGAATTACTTGATACCAACATTCATATGATACGAGTGTTTGTTTGATGTTTTGTTGGATTATTTTCCAACAGTAATCTGAAAGTTTTGGCAGCTCAAGTTCATTGTTTGTTTGTTTTTTTTTTTTTTTTTTTTTAATTGGGTTCAGGAATTTAGTTCATCCTGGGATATCAAAGCAACTCCAACTTTCTTTTTCCTCAAGGACAGCCAGCAGATTGACAAACTTGTAGGGGCCAATAAACCAGAGCTGCAGAAGAAAATAACCGCGATTGCAGACACACAGGTAGTATGTGAGACGCAACCGCAGTAATGGCTCTCAGAGGTGGGAATTTTGTTAAAATCCCTGCTTTCCAATTTTATCATGATTTCAGGTCTCCGATGGGACTCCTTCCTTACTTTGAGTTGCTGTCATTATGTTGTACAGTTGTACGTTGAGCCACTACTAATTTCAATCCATATTCAACCCCCCTCCTCTCTTTTTGGAACAAAAAAATAAATAAAAACAAAAGAAAATGATGTGGTCAGAATAAAAGTAGGGTTGCTTGTTTTTGATATTCTGATTGTGAGAGAAGGTTCAATATGCAAAAAGGTTGTATCATAAACGTGATTGACTTGTGTATATTCTATTCCTTGTCATTTTCATATTGGAATTTTTGAATATATTCTTGTACAAATGCTTTGTAGAATTGTGGGAAAGATGCGCTGAACGGCTGTACCAAGCTTGCAAAGTGTATTAACTAAAATCTAGCATGTGAAGTAATTCAATTAGAGGTCCTGTCTGGCATTTGCATCTCCAAATATCCTTCAAAGGCAAGGAACTTTTTTTTTTTATTCGTTCTCTGTGACCAAATCAGACCAATAAATATATAATATATGCTTTTTATATATAACTAATACAAATCCTATATCAAAATGTGAAATAATATTTGAAAGCATTATACTTTTAAAATTTTATTCTGCACCATAACGTCAAATATTTATTTTGTAAAAAGTGTATAAACTTTTATTTTTAGAAAACAAAGGAAGTACACTACCAAATCAATATTTCATATATAGCTGAGTCAAATTTCGTAAGTTTTGATCGAAATACAGAATAAAATTCATGCGTTAAATGCAGAGACATTTAAAATACAAAAATATGTGGAGTTGCGGCATTTCATAAAAAATATCGTCATTAGTGAGTTGCAAGCACAGATATCGTAAAGATCTTATACAAACATAACAATGTCGCATACACGTACGCTCGTAATGTAGCCGAAGTCAAATTTATTTTGACAACTAGTGAATTGATCCTGTAAAGGACCTTATCGATTTATGAAGTAATTTTTTTTAATGCTTTAATATTAAAGATATTTAGTTATTTTATAATCCAAATAGATTAGATTTTATTATGTATTTAGTTTTATCTTTCTTTAACTTTTCATCACTTGTGTACTTTTTGTTTGTCAGAGAATGATTTTATATAGTTGCCCATAAAGGTGAAACGGTATTTGTATTTTTTAAGAAATATGAAAGAGAGATATGAACTTCAAAAAAATTGATCTCTTTAAATATGCATATAAATTTTAATTATACCTTTTTCTTTGTTCATTTAATATATCAAAAAATTATGTAACTTTTCTTCACCAGCTTTCAAAAGCTATATTTTATGCTTTTACTCTAAATCTATACCTTTCCTTTCTCAAAATCATCAAGGCTATGCTAAAATTTCATAAAATCTAAAAAGAATTGTTCATTTCCTAAAAAGCTTATCCAATAAATTTAACACACAACATCATCAAAAAGGGGAATGAATTCACAAGACGACGAAATTTTGCAAGCTTCAGTTTCATTGACATACTACTTTGGACAATTGAAAATTTATCATATACTAATTCCTTTCATTAAAATAGAAAATAATTGATATCAGAAACTCTAATACCAGGACAAACTTGCTTTCTCAATTCAACATATGTCATTCCGGTTAGAGACAAAATAGGAAGACGTGAACATCAAAAATAGAAATTATCAGAATCTGCTAAAACATATCAATACATCACCTTAAAAATAAAATAGGTAAAATTACACTCCCATATAACCTATTACGCACCCATTTTTAATTTGCTAAAAGAATCACAACCATGTATTAAAAGTAACAATGTTCGAAAAGAAGTTGAACACGGAGGGAAAGAGTCCAAAGCTGATATGCAAGCCAATTTTTTTGAGTTTATAATTCAACTATATTTTTATAGTCTAGTTGAGAAAAAAATAAAAATAGTTTGCAGTTCATCATAAGTCTCCATCATCTTCTTCTGAATTTGCTCAACTGATTCTCTACGTTCTTCCTCTGCTTCGTTCTTCATCCCGATTCATAAATTTTTAGATGACCCTTAAATACCTGTAATTTTTATGTGTCCCTAAAATAAAGGGAGAAAAGGAGAAAATATTCTTATGGTTTAAGTAATCACTATGTACCACTTTTAAGTGACCCAAAATTAAAGAAGAAAAAAAAAGAGAACAATATTAGAGTTTAATTAACCATACCTTGATAGAAAATGTGAATTATTGGTCTTCATTTGCTGTAAAATTGCGATGGAGTATGAGTGTTTCTTAGAATTAGTCTGCATAAATAGACATTAAGGAAATATTTTTATGTAGAGTATGTCTGATCAAACACACCTAAAATTGGAAAAAAATAAAGAAAAACATTCCTACCATGGGTTCTTAGCAGCTTGTCCACACGATGCAGTGATATTGCTCCATTTTTTGTCCCACCATTACTTACTCTGCAAAGGTAAAAACTTCACCGAATAAGGATTCTTATAAATGAGATTATTTAGGCATTAAGCAAAACACGTATATGTAATAATAACAGTGGAGCTGAAAATAGAAAGCCATAAAATCCACTAACAGATACAAAACTAAGCTAAAGATGAGTCTCTCTATATACAGTGGTGTACTATTGTTTTATGTTTAATGAGGAAGAACCCTTTCAATTCCCTTATTAAGTTATGATGGAGGGCTTTAGTTTTCAAATTGATTGTAGAATTTGTTTCGTCATTCGTTTTAGATATGAAACGTTGTGGTAATAAATATGAATTGAATCAGTTGAAGAATGTGTGCTTTTATTTTGTGAAACGTTGGAGTAATTATTAGACTTTAACTACTTCTTACAATAAAATAATTAGGAAATAGAAAAAGTGTTGAAAAATTCAAAAAAAGAGGAAAAAGATAAATATTTTTCTTGACTTGAGAGGGGTGCCACCTCACTTTCTTAATGCCCTATATATATATATATATATATATATATAGATAGATAGATAGATAGATAGATAGATAGATATAGATATAGATAACGAAGTTCAGAATCAACAAGGGTTCGTAGAACGAAGGGAGTGTATAACTGGGGCGCAACCCCACTTTTTTGTTCGTAACGAGGGAGAGATAGAATGGAGTTCTTCACGAAGTTCGAAACAAAGGAATAAAAAAAAGTTTCTCTATGGCCTCCTCGTTTTGAGACATTATGGCTTAGGGGTCGACCCCGGTAACAAAGAAGGAATCCATAAAAACTTAGGATCCGACACCATGATAAAATACTACCCTCATGATTAGACCATGTCCCTGAGATTTGATAAAAGAAAGGTGCATTAGCGGTTAATACGTTGTAATTGGATAAGTTATTAGGAATATGACGGAACGAAAGACCAAGGAAAGAAAGAAGAATACACCAAAATGCAAGTGCTGCACCAAACACTGGTGGTTGTTTCTTGTTGTAAGTGAATGCAACGAAAAGACCCGTAAATAACGAATAATGAAACAATTCATATATTGACATTTCGTGCTCATTTCAAAATTTCTGCTTTGTTATTCCCATCATCCGGTAACCACAGGATGATCCACAAGAAAGGTGGCAGGATTCGAACCTATGGCCGGCCTGCCCCTGACCTGCTGGGTTGGGTGGCCGGGTTAGCACCCCTCGTCGCCTCTGTACCCGAAACAGATGCGCTGCGCTACCCAGCGCCTAACCTTGTCTCCCCTACTCCTCTTCTGGTTGTGCCATTACCAATCGCGGGTAACCCCCGGTCCGGCCGCCCCTGACCTAAGAAGAACTATTATCCTTATGACCAGTGAGTCATTTTTACTTTGACGACAGGATAGTTGGTAAATTAGTGCAAAAATATGCTATGGATGTAAGCTTTTATACAAAGACGACAAGTCTACTCATCTCCTTTATACTAAACAAGGGAACTTGACCGCGCTTCGCGCGATCATTTAAATATGCTATAATTATGTAATCATATTCCCATGTTGGATATTAGATATGGTGAAAATGAAATCGAAGTCCATCAATTTGAGCGTCTAATAAATAGGAGGTAAATAACATTTATTTGTAACAATGTAAACTTAAATTTTGTAAATGCAATAACATAATATTCGAATATACATATAGTCATTCTTTGCATGATTTATCTGGTAATACTCCTTTATATAATTCATTTTTAAGTTGTGCTTGCTCATACTTCAAATATTCTATCCGCATTTGTGTGATTCTTGTATACATCTCATCCATGGAGGGTTCAGGTTATTTTTCTACCTCTGTAACAAAAGACGAAGTTTTAATACAGCTAAGAATAGTAAAGTAATAAAATTATTTAATTTAGCAAAAATAATTTACCTTGACAATTATTCAAGGAAGTTTGATGTCGTTGATCTATAATCTGTTTATCCATTGTAGAAATCCTGTATAATGTAAGACAAATTTTAGTGTGCAGATATAAGCATATCATGAATTATATTATTAATGTATATTTAATATAGATCTCTATAATTATGTATTATTTTATATGCTTAAATCTTTATGCTACTTTAGAGACAAAAGTATTTATGCAAAGGAATGTGATTTGTGTAGAACAATGGAAGAATAATGTATAGTTTAGGAATAAACCTGATATTTAAAAATTGCTCCTCTTCGTGGTTGTGTTATGTTTTGTGTTATTTTGAATCATCCTCCCATCTTCCTTGTATGGTGTATTTCTTGAATTTATAGGGGTAAATTGAATGTTTATTTGAATCGCTGGAGATCTTGAAAAAAAGATGTGTATCAACAATTTGAATGAGAATAGTAGGATGATTAAGGATTTATTTTATTTTTTTAATAGGAAAGAGCCGTTAGTGATTTGGTGGAATAATGAGAGAATAGGAAGGTAAAGAGGAAAATGAGAGAATAGATGTATAAAAAGATAAATAATAAATAAGAAAGAACATACATTAAAGCGAAATCTTTTTCGGAATCTCACCAATGTAAAATTCATAAAAACAGGACAATATTCATTAATCAGTCGATTATTTTTAAAACTCTTTTAATGTTATAATTATTGTTTGTATTATAAATGGCCGTAAAGTATTAAGACCAACATAAGAAAAGTTAAATTTTGTAACTAAAAGTTCCTCAGCGAAAACTCAACCAGCTGACCACATATGAATTGCAATTGTGTATCATGTAGCCCTAAAGATCAATTCATGCGTCCTGTAATATCGAGATCAAATGTAGGTATATTGAGCTCCACAGACACCTATGGTAATTGAAAAAAATTCCGAGTAGATGCAAACACATATAAAAAATATAGTTCTCAAAAAATAACACGTACCAACATCTTTGCACTTCCAAAAGCACAAATCTTTAATTGTTTAAATAGAGGTTTAAAAAAATTAGTGTTGAACTTGCTTTTGATGCAATAAGAGATTACTACCTGTAGACCAATTCAATAATTATCGAGATGGATAATTCCGTTTCACAAGGCTTAATATGGTATACGAATGCTTATTATACCTATAGAAATAAACATATACAACTGAATCTTATATTCGTACTCTATTAACACAGGGTTAAATAATCCTCTTTCTTTTATGTTTTTGTCATTTTTTTTTATTGAACTGGGAGATCGGTAAAGGAGTGGTGCCTATAAAAATAGTAAAAAATGAACTCATACCTATTATGTGGCGTTGATAAAAGAAAAGACGTAAATATTTTGAGATGAAAAGACACGAAGAGAATCTGTGTATAAAAGTATAAGAATCATGAAGGTACCTTTTCGTCAATAAATATCATATCCAAGCCAATCAACTCTCCATTTTTCTTGGGATTAAAAGAATCCCACATTCTGCAAATTCTAACCCTTATCAACCAATTATCCCTATGAAGAGCTAACTCTGAAAGAAAAGAGTATGCCATTCTAAGAAAATAATGAAAAGCAAGAGAAAACAAGCTAGTTACAGTATGAACAACATTCATCACCATCTATATATAATCCATCAAAAAAGAGTATAAATAGGCAGAAGATTAATCATTAATTTAATAATAAGAAAATAATACACAATAAATATCATTGTAATTAGGAATTATGAGGTTGAATGGAGAATTATTAGGAGAAGATAGTAGAAAAAATCAAACGGCTACAACATGCCATAAACTGAAGAAGGGATTTTACCTTGGCATGAGCTGTGAAACGTGGGGTGTGTTAAGAGGAAACAAAAAAACGTCAAATTGAAATTTTATCGTGAAGGGTAAAACAAAACGGTTAGTGGGCTTAATGTTTGAGATGTTTAGTAGCATTTTAATAGCAGTTATTATTTGGAGTAGTGGGCTAATAAAATACTATTAGAAATAAATGGAGAAAAGGAGTGAAATAACAAAAAAATTCTAAAAAACCAGGAAAAAGAAAAATATGAAAGCTGACCATTCAGGGATGCCACATCAGCTGGCCATTTCCCAACTTTATATATATATAGATGCTTAGATATGTTCATAAACAGTACAGATTATAGTTTGTATCAGTTTATATTCTAGCTCTCTAATAATGCTGCCTTTACACACCATAATGGATAACGAAGAGACCTTGGGAAAACGTTTCACTGAATTTCATCACCGATCAGATATCTTATAACTATCTTGGTCGTGGTAGATCGGTTTTCCAAGTATGCTATATTTATAGCATCCGCAATATATATATATATATCAGCAGAAATACAACTCAACTCTCTCTCTAGAGAGAGAGATATTACCTAGAGAAATAAGTAAAAGAAAATTTCACCCAAGATTTAATAGTTGGTCCATTCTCAGCCTCGATAAAGTCCATCTTGTTGCAATAGAAATGAACAAACAAATAAGTTTTGGGCTTTTGGCTACAGTGATAAAGATACCAATTAGTGTTCCAAAGACTTTATCCCTTTAATTTATGATAAATAGTTTAGGAACAAATATGTACGGAACAGAAAGATTCCAACCTCCCAAATAAAGAACTATTGCAAATAATAAAGAAACTAGTAGATTCAGATAAGAAACAATGTAAAATAAACCAAATTTATTACTTGAATGTTCGGTTTGATAGTCTGCTACTAATTCTTCTTCTGCTTTTGATAAATCAAAAGGTAATTTTTCACATTCGGCTAGAGAAAAAATTAGAAAAATGATAAACCTGATGGCTTCTCAGAGGTCACAAATAAATCTAAAGACACTTTCCTATTCTATATCTTGATATGTTTGTTAGATATAGTCAAAATCTATGCTAAGGTCCCAAATTAGACCAATAAAATTATGTCTGCTATATTTAAAACTAATAAATAAGGGCATCTGAATTGATCTCATCTTCTAAGAATTTTTATTTTTCTTTGTTGATTAATAACCTTATCATTAAATAAATTGCGGTTTATAACAATATTACATATACATTTCAACCTTGAATTTTCAATTGCGAAAAAATTAGAGAGTCTATTAATTAGTTCATGAATCATGACAAAAAATTTATCACTCGAAATAGAAATCAAAATTGAATTATAAGAAGCAAAAAAAAAAAAAAAGACATCCCCTTTTTGCTTTTGCAATTAGATTCTTTTCTTTTTGTTTCTATTTTATTTCACTCCTATTCTCCTTTCTAAAAAAAAGGGAATTTAACCAAAGTAAAAGATTACTTCGTTCTTAATAGTTACTCCTTCTGTTTTAATATATGTGAACTCATTTGACTGGGCAAAGAATTTAAGAAAAGAAAGAAGACTTTTGGACTTGTGGTTTAAAATGAAGCATATATATATATATATATATATATATATATATATATATATATATATATATATATATATATATATATATATATATATATGTGTGTGTGTGTGTGTGTGTGTGTGTGTGTATGTGTGTGTGTGTGTGTGTGTGCGCATCGGGCTGCACGCTGCAGCGATATGTTGGATCGGGCTGCACGCCGCAACGATATAGCGCTGTGGTGTGTGTGTGTGTGCATATGTGTGTGGTGTGTGTGTGTGTGTGCGTGTGTGTGTGGGGCTATAAATCATTTCATAAAGGTAGGGGTCATTATTTTTGATACTGACTAAAAAGGAAATAGGTTCACATAAATTGAAACGGAAGGAGTATTTACTCACTCAGTGAATAAGAACATACTTTGGATCAGAATCATGAGGAGTACTTCTTGATCATTTCTACGAACGTAAAGCCCCTATCTGAATTCCTTTTATGTACAGAAATATCCTCTTGGATAACTTACATAATATTAATTATTAATTCTTTGTGTATCTTGGTCTTTCTAACCATCCATTCATTTTTGCTTTCAACCTCCCGTCATGAAATTCCATCTATGGTAATATACAGTAAAATTTCCTTATAGTTGATCTTTTGAACCCGCTTCAAGCTATCATGACAATTTACCAATTTTGAGGCAAACAATTCTATTGCTTATGCTTACATTTTTTACCATATGATTCTTGTACATAGGAAATGAGACTCAGCCTTTTTACTACAAATGTAGAAACCGTTTTCTTTGACTCATATAACTATTTGGTTTAGTTCATCAACCCAAATGCTGAATTAAAAAAAAAATTCAATCAAATCTTTTTACCTTTGTTTCTAGAAAGAAAAAAATTTGAGAAATTTTAGGTCTCACCGAATCATACATTGAAATATTGATATCACACATAGAACTAATAGTATTTCATACTTAATTGATTGAGCAACTTCCCGTAAACCACTTAAAAAAGAATATTTATTATTTAATCCATATCCCGACATAAAAAGACCAATGGGAGCAATACTTTATGTGGTAATCCAGAAAAAAATACCAATACTAAGATTGGCTAGAACAAGGTGATCACCTGTGGGTCATCACTTATTTTAGAAATGAATTCTGCATTCCGAGACCTTAAAAACCTCTTTCAGTATTACCTCGATTTGTATGCATAGTCCGTACGCGTAGCCGGAAAGCCATTATGTGTAATCTGTGAAAAATAATGAATTTTGACTTTAAAATAGATTTAAGTTGACTTCGGTCAATATTTTGGGTAAGCAAATCCGAACCCGTAATTTGACGGTCCCGGAGGGTCCGTAGGAAAATATGGGACTTGGGCGTATGCCCGGAATTGAATTTCGAGATCCCAAGCCCGAGAAATAAAATTTTAAAGAAAATTATTTATTAGAATTATTTATGAGTTTTGGAAATGAAATATGTTTAAAACTTGATGGTATCAGGCCCGTATTTTGGTTCTGGCGCCTGGTACAGGTCTTATATGTGATTTAAGATAGGTCTGTGAAATTTGGTAATAAACAGACTTAAGATGACGTGAATCGGATCGTATTTGAGAAAATTGAAAAATTTGAAGTTCTTAAGAAATTTCATGATTTTGATGCTAAATTCATAGTTGTTGATGTTATTTTAGTGATTTGAATGCACAAGCGAGTCCGTATGATTTTTTAGGTTGGTGGGCATGTTTGGTTTGGAGCCCCGAGGGCTCGGGTGAGTTTTGGATAGGCCACGGGTGGATTTTGGACTTGAGGAATTGCAAATTTCAGTTGTTGCATGGCAGGCCTGCAGGCTTCGCATTTGCGAAGCCTGGCTCGCAAATGCGAGTTCACAAATGCGAACAATAGCCCAGGCCAGATACCTCGCAAATGCGAGGGATTGACCGCAAATGCGATCTCCCAGTTTTAGCCAGATGTCGCAAATGCGACACATTGTTCGCAATTTTCTCTTCGCAAATGCAAAAACTGCTTCACAAATGCAAACTTAGCAGAAGTCTGGGTTCGCAATTGCGAACCCTGGTCACAATTGCGACATCTGCAACCTGCAATTTTATAACTTAGCTGAAAATCTTTCATTTTTTACATTCTTTCAAAACCAAAACACTCTTGGGCGATTTTTCAAAGACAACTCTTCTTCCAAATCGATTGTAAGTCAATTTTAACTCATTTCCTTCAATCATTAACATCTTCTCACATGATTTCAACTCAAAATCAATGATTTTAATGGGGTAAATTGGGTGTTTTGGGTAGAACCTAGGTTTTTCAAAAATTGGGGATTTGGACCTCGATTTGAGGTCCGATTTCAAAACAAATTCTATATTTGGGTTCGTGGGGGAATGAATACTCGGGTTTTGGTTCGAACCTCAGGTTTTGACCATGTGGGTTCGGGGGCGATATTTGACTTTTTGGGTAAAACTTTAGAAAACTCATTTTCATGTGTTGGAATTGATTCCTTTAGCATTTATTGATGTAATTAAGTAACTTTTGACTAGACACGAACGAATTTGTGGTGGAATCAAGAGGTAAAGCGATAGTAGAGACTTGAATTGTGTTTGTGGCATCGAGGTAAGTGTTTGATCTAACCTTAGCTTGAGGGATTAGGAGTTGTGTCCTATTTGCTACATGTTACTTGTTGAGTACGACGTATAGGCATGGTGACGAGTATTTATACGTTGGTGTCAAGCATGACCGTGAGTCTTAAATTGAAATTGTTGTGTTCTTAATAAATACTACGAATGCCTAAGCTGTTGATTCTCTGTGTTGAGCAAGGATTATGATTATTCTCGTGGAAATTAATTACGATTGAGTATTGGTGCTAGTTGAGGTAGTTAGATGTTGGAACAAGTTTGGTTATAACTGATTTTCCCTTGTCGGGACATACTTACTTATACTGTCGATTCCCTTGCCGGGATAATGTTGTTTCTTTATTGATCCCTTGCCGGAACTTTCGTTGTGATTAGTGTTGAACTGTATATGTGGATCGGGTTGCACGCCGCAACAATATGATATTTGGATCGGGTTGCACGCCGAAACAATTATATAAATGGATCGGGTTGCACGCCGAAACAATTATATAAATGGATCGGGTTGCACACCGCAATAGTGATAAATGATATGGATCGGGTTGCACGCCCCAATAGTGTTATTATATTTTTGGATCGGGTTGCACGTCACAACAATAGATAATACGAAGTGCTTATAGATTGGTGACGAGTTCCTTATTGTTTGCTATGAATTCTAAATTGTCCTTATGTCTTTCTCTTAAATTACTGTTGATACTGATATTTCCCCCAGCATGTACCCCCTCCCATCTTTACCTGTCTATTCCTGTTTTATTTTCTGTTGCATATAATATAATTGCACAAGTTTATTTGGTGGTCTAGTTCTAGCCTCATCACTACTTCGCTGGGGTTAGGCCATGCACTTACCAGCACATGGGGTCGGTTGTGCTGATACTACACTCTGCACTATGTGCAGATCCCGGAGCGGCAACTTTTGGACCGTAGCATTGGGTGGCTGCCTTCAGTCCAGTTAGAGATCCCGATGCAGGCGTCCGCAGGCCCGACATTCTCTTCTATCCTTATATGTATTCTGTTTTTATTTACTTCGGAGACAGATTGTACCTTTCTTTCCAGACATTTGTATGTAGTATTCGTAGATCATCCGTGATATTGTGACATCGAATTCCGGGTAGAATGTATGTTGGTATTGTCGTACTGGTTTTGGCTAAGTTATTAGATTAAGTCTTCCGCATGTATTTATTTATCGTTAATATTTTATTGTTAACCACATGTTAATTTAAATTGTTAAAAAGGTTAAATGAAAGAGTTAGTGATTCTATATTACGCGGCTTGCCTAGCTTTCACGAGTAGGCGCCATCACGACTTCCGAGGATGGGAAATTCAGGTCGTGACATCACCAAAAAGAATTACTGAATAACTTAGAAAGATAGATATTAGATATGGATGGTCCGATAATAAATAAATAAGTATCTCCTGTAGATGGAATAAGGATCTCTTTCAAAAGTAATTTTCTCCCATCTGCTAAAGCTTAAAGAATTCCTAAAGGGCTAGCACATATATATATGGGCGGATGTTGAGTATGACCACTGGGTTCTTCTGAACCCAACATTTTCGCAGTGGAGCATAAGTTTATGTATAAAATTCATTAAAATTGCAACAAATAGTAGGTCTGAACCCATAAATTTAAAAATACAAGGAATTTAATGCTAAAAATCTTAAAAGTTGAACCCACAAATCTAAATTCCGGATCTGGCTCTCTTTCTATATATAAATTAGTATCTGGTTACGCACGTCGCGTGTGTACCCCAATATATATATTTTTTCTTAAAATCATATAAGTAGTATTGTCACACCTCCTTTTTGCGTGCCCGCCCCGAAGGGTTAAATGCACGAGGGAGTTTTTCCAATTTAAGTGACAATATTCGAAATGAGATTATTTATTTAATTCAGAGTCGCCACTTGGGAAAGGTTTGCCTTTTGGTGTCCCAAGTCACCGATTTATCTTGAATCCCGAATCGAGGAAAATATTCGACTTTTCCAAATGAAGTTTGCGAATCAGAAATTCTAAGTAAGGAATTCTGTTGACCCGAGGGAAGGTGCTAGACACCCTCGAATCCCGTGGTTCTAGCACAGTCGCCTAAATTGTTATAATGGCTAAATATCTGATTAAAATACATGTTGTGACTTATGTGCTTTTATTAAGTTTAAACCACTTTTATTATTATCATTTATTTTTTAGAGAATTGCAACGTCGTGAAAATGCATCTCGAACCACGTCACAATCAATGCACCCGTAGTTGTTAACACATTTCGACTCCATTGAGATTTGGATTTGGGTCACATCAATGTGCACCCGGATTTAAGAATGTAATTTCAATTGAGTCGCTCCTAAAGAGTCTAACACGTTATTATCTTTGGGGAAGGCAGTGAAATTCACTAAACAGTCCATCCCAAATTCTAAGTATTTATTATGGTTAATTATTGAGGGCCCTGCAATTTGCATTTTTAATTTGGCGAGGCTCGTCTCATTATTTTAGAAAGAATATCCTAAAGCGACTACATTTCTAATGTGTTTGTCTCTAAAAATAGAAGAAAAAGATACATGCTAATTCAATTATATGCTTTGGCCAAATCCGGATTCTTATTAATTATCTGATTAATTATTTACAAAGTGAAGAAGCGTTATACCTCATGGAACATGCTTTTAATTTGATAGAAGAATTATATACGAGATTGATGAAACGCTACACTTAACCCCAAATACTCCTCGAGTTAACTTTAAATTTTTTAAACAGGATTAATAAAGTTACTCATTAGATGGTGCTACTAATAATATTCGGAACTCATCCTAAAAGGAACTGCCTACCGAAATCGAAACTCCCAGATTTAAAACTGTGTTGTCTTCGACAATATTTGAAAAAAAACCAATTCGCCCTAACATGCTCAATACAACTAAAGGAAAGTTCGAATTAATGATTACATTAAATGGTTACACATTACATGAATTATATAGTCACCTCCTGTATACCGCTAAACGAATCACATATCGAGGTTTTAGATCAATATAAGCTTCGATTAAGTACAAACTTACTAATACATTCTCTATTGAACTACAGACTAAAGTTTACATAACTTAACAACATTTATAAAGGGCTGTAAGTAAAACAAACAGATGATTATAATTCCTTCAGATATTTCAATTCATGCTTTTCATTGTTACAATCAGCTACACCAATGTGGGGGTTCGAAATGTGTACCTGGAAAATGCTTACAATGAAGAAGCAGGAGAGTCAGTAGAGCAGTAGTGTAAACGAACAGCAACAGTAACAGATAAATAGCAGCAGAACAAGTTCCAGTGCAAGATGCAACTATAGCCGATGAAAAAAAAATAGCAAAAGTACAGCAACGCACAGTGGAGTAGAATCAAACTCCAGATAGACCAAATCCAGAATAAACCAATGAAACCAAACGAACAGCAAACTCAACTGGGGCTTAAAAAAAATCAGTATTGATCAAGCAAATCGAAATAAGTGAAATCAAAACAACAATGAGAAGAACAATTTCTGTATTTCTGTGTTATGCCTCTCTCAATGTGTATCTGTATATGCCTCCCTGTTTTCTCCTCAAAAAAAATCCTCCTTTAACTAATGGGAGTTCTGCCTCTTTTATAGCCTAGCATCAGGCCCTTTACAATCTGTAAAACAAATCAAAAAACATTCCTTTTCTGCTGTTTTTCCACTCAAACATTTAAAATTAGAAACCCTCCCATGAGATTCCCTGACAGCCCTTTTAATCACCTTATTAAACTAAAAGCAGACATGGGCAGCAAGAATATAACCTGACAGCATATGCTGTCAAGTTACTTTAATCTCTAAAAAGGCCTTAATGCACATGCTGTGCACAAGTGCACATGCCATCAATTCAGACCAAAGTTTGAACTGCAACTATAAACAACATCCTTAAAGGTTTCTGAATTGAACCACTGACAGACAACTATACTCAATTCCTAATTGGATTCAAAACACACTTCAACAGAAAATCCACAATATGAATCAGATTGATATCCTTCAAAGCTAAACTAATTGGCGACGTATATCGACTCGACTATACTAATTGTAACATATACAATTGAAACCAATGATTGGAATCGAGCAGTATTGAACAAGGGGTTCAGATTGTACTGTCAATACAGAAATGACCCTGGGAACTAATTAATCGACCCATTTCAAATTCGGTTGATTGTACAGCTTACACATACACACATTATCAATAAATGAAAGAAAGACTCGATCAAACAGAGAGGTCCAGGCAAGGTGGACAGGACACAATCGACTAACAATTCAGAAATAAAATTAACATTTTGGGGCAATAAACAAACATTTAATTACAACAAAACTCATGAACTGATAGAAAAGAAAACAAAAATACCTGAAATCTTGAAAAATCAGCAAACCCTAGCTCGGATTTGAATCGATCTTTCTTAAGGTTGAACGGACTTTAATAAAAGTTTTCTCAACTGAGAACACTTCGATTAAGGTCCATTAGACCCTAATCATTTGGCTTAATGGACACAGATCAGACATGAGGACTCCTAGGGTTCCTAAAGGGCGGATTTGGGATTTGGGTTTCCATGGTTAGATTCGGACCAAACCAAGCATGGTTTGGTCACGGGGGAAGTCAGGGGAGTGTCTGGTGTTAACCTGGGGTAGATCGGTGTAGATCGAAATTTTGCTCGAATCTTCAAATGAAGATTCGAGAGCCTAGGGACTGATTCGAAGCAAAAGGATCACAGATCTAGGTTCAGGGTGGTGAGGCGGTCCTATGGTGTTAAGGTGGGGGTCACCGACGTCCATGCCGCCGGGTTTCTGGTGAAGGGAAAGGGGGGCGGCTCTAGGGTTCCGAGGGTTTGGGTCTGTGAAGGGGATGACCTAAAGGCAGGGGGTCTCGGATAGGGGGCAGGGTATTGTATGGAGGCTTTTATACGGGGTAGATGGTTGGGTCTTGGCCGTTAGATCACTCGAGATCAACGGCCTGGATCTAAAAGTTAATCCAAACGGTGCCGTTTGGTTTAGTACTGGGGTCGGGTTGGTCCGGGTGGAATGGGTCGGGTTCAAACAACGGGTAGGTGTATGTGATATTGGCCGTTGATCAATCTGAGATCAACGGCCCAGATCAAGCAATATCGAAACTACGTCGTTTGGACGCCCCTGGGGTCAGCTGGTTTGGACCGGGCAAAACACAGGTTTTGGGCTTGATTTGGTTCAGTTGTGGGCCTGTTTTGTTTTAATTTGGACTGGCCCGATCCGAAAAATCCTTCTTTTTTTTTTAATTTCTTAAATTAAATTGCCAAATAATACTATATAAAACATTAAACAATGATTATCACACAATTTACATTTAATTACACTAACATCACTTAATGACAAAAAATAGAATGAAAGATGCATTTTTTTTATTTTTTCTTTTAATAAACGGATTACGGTTCACACGACATATATTTTTTATATTTTGTTTGAATAAAAATAAACATGGACAAGATCACAGATAACTAACAAAAATGCCACGTAAAATCCAAAAATTGTAAGGCGAGACCAATTGCTATTATTTTTATTTCTTTTGGAGTGATTGTCGCGTAAAACAAAAATCACGTGCTCACAGCTGCCCCTCTTTGTTCGGAAACACGAAGAGTTTTCGTGCAAAGATAAAGTGAGCGGATATGAGCGACTTTTGCCTATTGGACTACTCCGTATGAAGCCTGTTTTGAAAGATTTGACCGAATCTTTGCTTCGAAGATTTCCTACATATCCTGGGCTAAACAAGAATCAGGTCAATGTAGTTCGGGAAAACATTGATAGCTGGGATTACCATGGGGTTGCAATGCTTGCCGTTACTGCTGTTGCTGTTGTCACTGTTGCTTTACTGACCGCCTTATTACAACCAAAGGAAAATTGAAACTGAACTAACTACTTATGCTTGTCAATTGCTAGTTACAAGATTCCTATTTATGATTCTTTTGCAACTTGATCTTGGGTCTTAGCTGATTCTGCTTGTAGACTTCGATCCGAATCTTGATGCTTGCAAGTTGTAGGTGCCTGTTTATTTCTGGGATACTGAGCGAGACGGGATTAGCAGAGCTCGGGACCTTGATCAAATCTTGGAGCGATCCGCCTTTCGTTTTCTCTAGTATCTCGGAACATCTTCATCTCTTTTTTTCTTTTTTTTTTCTTTTCTTTATTCTGGGTTGAGACTCATCTCGTGGGTCATCTCGATCCATGCGCCTCGAGGTTAGACCTGCGGGAAAAAAAAAACAAACGAAATTTTCTGCCCCAGTTTCACTAGGAAAATTTCGTGAGTTATTTGCTAGGAAGTTTTGTAGAATTGATGAAGGAATTGGAAAATTTCAGTCTACACAATGTCAACTCCGGGATTGGATCACTAATATTGCCACAAGGTAAGAATGCTCAGTTTAGGGTTGGAGCCCTAATGCTGGCTAAAACGGAACAACGCTCATTTCAGGGTTGGAGCCCTAATGCTGGCTAAAAGAGTTCAGTTTAGGGTTGGAACCCTAATGCTGACTGACAGACAATGCTCAGTTTAGGGTTGAAGCCCTAATGCTGGCTGAATGGAAAGAGTTCAGTTCAGGGTTGAAGCCCTGATGCTGACTGAATGGAAAAGTTCAGTTCAGGGTTGGAAACCCCAATGCTGACTAACAGACAATGCTCAGTTTAGGATTGAAGCCCTAATGCTGGCTAAATGGAAAGAGTTCAGTTCAG
Organism: Nicotiana tabacum; assembly: GCF_000715075.1. Lineage (NCBI taxonomy): Eukaryota > Viridiplantae > Streptophyta > Magnoliopsida > Solanales > Solanaceae > Nicotiana > Nicotiana tabacum. The sequence continues at coordinate 53,036,162 of NC_134089.1, read as the reverse complement.
GGTTGAAGCCCTGATGCTGACTGAATGGAAAAGTCCAGTTCAGGGTTGAAGCCCTGATGCTGACTGAATAGAAAAGTTCAGTTTAGGGTTGGAGCCCTAATACTGACTAACTGGAAAGAGTTCAGTTCAAGGTTGGAGCCCTAATGCTGACTAACTGGAAAAAGTTCAGTTTAGGGTTGGAGCCCTAATGCTGACTAACTGGAAAGAGTTCAGTTCAGGGTTGGAGCCCTGATGCTGACTGAAGGGAAAAGTTCAGTTTAGGGTTGGAGCCCTAATGCTGACTGAATGGAAAGAGTTCAGTTCAGGGTTGAAAACCCTAATGCTGGCTAAAGGGAAAAAGTTCAGTTCAGGGTTGGAGCCCTAATGCTGACTAAAGGGAAAAAGTTCAGTTCAGGGTTGGAGCCCTAATGCTGACTAAAGGGAAAGTTCAGTTTAGGGTTGGAGCCCTAATGCTGACTAAAGGGAAAAGTTCAGTTTAGGGTTGGAGCCTTAATGCTGACTAACTGGGGAAGAGTTCAGTTTAGGGTTGGAGCCCTAATGCTGACTAAAGGGAAAAGTTCGGTTTAGGGTTGGGGCCCTAATGCTGACTAGCTGGAAGACAAAGTTCAGTTTAGGGTTGGAGCCCTAATGCTGACTAAATGGAAAGAGTTCAGTTCAAGGATTGAAGCCCTGATGCTGACTCAAGGGAAAAAGTTCAGTTTAGGGTTGGAGCCCTAATGCTGACTGAAGGGAAAAGTTCAGTTTAGGGTTGGGGCCTTAATGCTGACTAGCTAGAAGACAAAGTTCAGTTTAGGGTTGGAGCCCTGATGCTGACTGAATGGAAAGAGTTCAGTTCAACGTTGAAAACCCTAATGCTGGCTAAAGGGAAAAAGTTCAGTTCAGGGTTGGAGCCCTAATGCTGACTAAAGGGAAAAAGTTCAGTTTAGGGTTGGAGCCCTAATGCTGACTAAAGGGAAAAGTTCAGTTTAGGGTTGGAGCCCTAATGCTGACTAACTGGAAAAAGTTCAGTTTAGGGTTGGAGCCCTAATGCTGACTAAAGGGAAAAAGTTCAGTTTAGGGTTGGAGCCCTAATGCTGACTAACTGGGGAAAAGTTCAGTTTAGGGTTGGAGCCCTAATGCTGACTAAAGGGAAAAAGTTCAGTTTAGGGTTGGAGCCCTAATGCTGACTAACTGGAAAAAGTTCAGTTTAGGGTTGGAGCCCTAATGCTGACTAACTGGAAAAAGTTCAGTTTAGGGTTGGAGCCCTAATGCTGACTAAAGGGAAAAAGTTCAGTTTAGGGTTGGAGCCCTAATGCTGACTAAAGGGGAAAAGTTCAAGGATACTAACTGACCCCTTTTTTTGAATTTTTGTTTTAGTAAAAGATAAAAGAGAATTTCGTGGAAACTTACCTTTTGAGTGGATTCCTTATTGCCAAACTGTTTCTTGTACTCATGTACTCTCTTCTTTGGGTGACACCTGCCTCTTGCACGGTTGTCTTGGATTATACCTGTTTCAACTTTTCAAACAAAGAACAATTGTTAGCTCGGAAATGGCGGTTGGTTCGGTGACCTTGATTGTTCCGGTTGCTTTGTTGCGTTCTTATTTCTGTTGAGAAACTTTTCCATTGATTGGATTCAAATGGCGAAACCCTTTTAGACTGCTCAGGCTTGTATTTCCAGATTCTGTGATGATTTGCCTCGTAAGGCTCTTTTTTTTGTCCCGTTTTGCTTGGGGATTTTCAATGGGGATTTATTGGGGAGACTCTGTGGGGATTTGTACAAGGGGAAACTCTGTGGGGATTTGTACAAGGGGGACTTGCTGGGGATTTGTTGCAAAGCGGACTTGCCAGGATTTGTTGGGGCAAGCTTGTTGGGGAATTTTTACAAAGGGAGGCTCTATGGGGATTTGTACAAAGGGAAGCTTTGTGGGGATTTGTACAAAGCGGGCTTGCTGGGGAAATTTCTCTCTTTCTTTTTCTTTTTTTTTTGGTGACTTTACTTTAAATGCAGTCAAACATCATGATTCATCAGGTTTGGACAAACGTACCAACGAAACGGGGCATTTCCCTTGCGAAACGGAATTCCGTGAAACCAACCCTGTCACCTGTCCTTTCCGGTATATCTGGAATTTAGGGTTAAAAACGAAAGGGATTCGAAGAAAAACAAAGAAAGGAGAAAGTGAACTTCAGAAAAGAAGTGTCCTTTTCGGGACAAGAAAGACTTATCTGAGGAAGACAATGCTGACTTTAAATGGACATGACATGCTCTTCGGACTGGACGCCTGACCTTCAATGAACTTGCATTTCCTCCCGAACAAAAATGGATCTGTGTTTCCAAACCGGTGGAAATTTTACCGAGACCTCCTGGGGTGGAGTCGTTCTTTCGGCCAACAGCGCCCTTTGCGGGTTTTCGCTAGCTGACCTCTCTCATTTCCCTCCTTGATGTCGCTTGATAGCACTCTTTGCAAGTTTTTACTATACAAGCTCTCTCATTTTGGTTTCTCTACTCCCGTCGCCTCGCGGTGCCCGAAGGTTTTCACCGACGAGACTCTCTCATTTTATCTCTCAATTTATAGTGTACCGGTCTCCATTCGTGACGCTTCTTGGCTTTCCGCTACCTTTGGTAATTGATCTGAAAGGCTTGTGCTTGGCAAAGAAAAGTAGATGATACTACGACTTTTAAGCCGCTTGACGTGCCACGGTTTCAATTTCAGGGTAAATGGGATTTTATTGTTGGTGTGACTGAACCTCAGAGAGAGGCTGCCTACGTATCCTTTCGGAATCAAGTCAGACGTAGTTCAGGCCTCGATCAATGTTTTGTTTTTTTTTTTTTTTGTAACCGGCTCAAAGGCTTGTAGAGAGAGTTGATAGTGTTTGGGTAGTGGGGATAAAACCTCCATCATTTCAAATGCGTCAGGATCGCTGGGGTGTCACTCAGACGTAGTATCTTTTGACTGCATCCGCATTCACCGCTGTTTCGGGATCATTTCCTTCAATATCACCCAGGTACAATGCTCCTCTCGGCAAGATCTTCCTGATGATGTATGGGCCTTTCCAGTTTGGAGCAAATTTCCCTTTTGCTTCTTGGTGATGTGGCAGAATGCGCCTCAGTACCAGTTGACCCACTTCGAAATTCCTGGGTCGAACTTTCTTGTTGTAAGCACGAGCCATTCTTCGTTGGTACAACTGCCCGTGACAAACTGCAGCCATTCGTTTCTCGTCAATCAAAGTCAACTGCTCCAATCGAGTCTTAACCCACTCGCTGTCTTCGATCTCTGCTTCGACAATGGTTCGAAGCGAAGGAATTTCTACCTCTGCTGGTATCACAGCTTCGGTCCCATAAACCAAGAGATAAGGGGTTGCCCCTACTGACGTGCGTACTGTAGTGCGATATCCCAACAATGCAAAGGGTAGCTGTTCATGCCACTGTCGGGAACTCTGGATCGTCTTCCTCAAAATCTTCTTGATGTTCTTGTTTGCTGCTTCCACAGCGCCATTGGCCTTGGGCCGATAAGGAGTAGAATTCCTGTGCGTTATTTTGAACTGCTCGCATACATCTCCCATCAAGTGACTATTCAAGTTCGCTGCGTTATCTGTGATGATAGTTGCAGGAATGCCGAAACGGCAGATAAGATTTGAGTGTACAAAATCCACTACAGCCTTTTTAGTGACCGACTTGAGAGTGACAACCTCTACCCATTTTGTGAAGTAGTCGATGGCAACCAGTATAAAGCTGTGTCCATTTGAAGCCTTTGGCTCGATTGGTCCAATGACGTCCATGCCCCATGCAACAAATGGCCAAGGTGCAGACATGGGATGCAGTTTCGTGGGAGGTGTATGAATCAAATCACCGTGCACCTGACACTGATGACACTTCCGAACGAAGCTAAAGCAGTCCTTTTCCATGGTTATCCAGTAATAACCTGCTCGAAGGATTTTCTTTGCCAAGACATACCCGTTCATGTGAGGTCCGCACACTCCTGCGTGTACTTCGTGCATGATCTTCCTTGCCTCCTCGGCGTCAACACATCTTAGTAGATTGAGGTCCGGGGTCCTTTTATACAACAACTCACCGCTCAAAAAGAAACCACTTGCACGCCGCCTAATGGTTCTCTTTTGATCTCCGGTAGCATGCTCGGGGTATTCTTGTGTCTTCAAGAACCTCTTGATATCATGGTACCATGGTTGTATGCACGATCCTGCCTCAATTACGTTACAGTAACTGTGTCTCTCTCTGATTTGGATTTCCAAGGGATCGACATGGGAGTTTCCTGGGTAGGGTAACATCGAAGCCAAGGTAGCAAGTGCATCTGCTAGTTCATTGTGACATCGCGGGATATACCTAAACTCTATTGATTTAAAATGCTTGCCGAGGTCCTCCACGTGCTGTCGGTAAGGGATAAGCTTGAAATCCCGAGTTTCCCATTCACCTTGGGCTTGCCGGATAATCAGGTCGGAATCTCCCATAATCAGTAAGTCTTCGACATCCTGATTGATCGCCATATGCATGCCCATGATGCAGGCTTTATACTCATCTGTATTGTTTGTGCAAAAGAAATGCAGTCTAGCTGTGGATGGATGATGCTGACCAGAGGGCGAGATCAAAATTGCCCCAATCCCTACACCTTTGGCATTTACGGCTCCATCAAAGAACATTTTCCAAACATGAGCGTTCTCCGGGACCACTTCTACGGTGTTTATTTCTTCATCTGGAAAGTAGGTACTCAATGGCTGGTATTCCTCATCGACTGGATTTTCGGCCAAATGATCTGCTAGCGCCTGGGCTTTCACTGCCGTGCGAGTGACATAGACTATGTCGAATTCAGTAAGTAAGATTTTCCACTTGGCCAGTCTTCCAATAGGCATTGGTTTCTGAAATATATACTTCAAAGGATCCAGCCTGATTATGAGGAAAGTAGTGTGATCTTGGAGATAATGTCTCAGCTTTTGAGCAACCCACGTCAGAGCGCAACATGTTCTTTCCAGCAGAGTGTACTTGGCCTCGTAGCTGGTGAATTTCTTGCTCAAGTAGTAGATTGCTTGTTCTTTCTTTCCGGTTATGTCATGTTGCCCGAGGACGCAACCGAAAGAATTTTCCAAGACTGTCAGGTACAAGAACAGTGGTCTTCCTAGCTCTGGTGGGACCAAAACTGGGGGATTTGAAAGATATTCTTTAATTTTGTCAAAAGCTTCTTGACACTCAGCCGTCCATTTGATCGCCGCATCTTTTCTCAATAGCTTAAATATGGGCTCACACGTGCTAGTTAGCTGGGCAATAAATCGACTGATATAGTTCAATCTACCCAACAAACTCATCACGTCTTTCTTCGTTCTTAGGGGAGGTAGATCCCTGATAGATTTTATCTTTGTTGGATCTAATTCGATACCCCTCCTGCTCACTATGAAGCCCAAAAGCTTGCCCGATGGGACTCCGAAAGCACATTTGGTTGGGTTCAGCTTCAAGTCGTACTTCCTCAGTCTCTCGAAGAACTTCCTCAAGTCTTGGATGTGATTATCCTGCGTCCTGCATTTGATTATCACATCGTCCACGTACACCTCTATTTCTTGATGCATCATGTCATGAAAAATGGCAGTCATGGCTCTCATGTAAGTTGCCCCAGCATTCTTCAGACCAAATGGCATAACCCGATAACAGTAAGTGCCCCAAGGCATGGTGAAGGCAGTCTTCTCGGCGTCTTCTTCATCCATCAATACCTGATGATACCCAGCGTAACAATCTACGAAATACTGGATCTCATGTTTGGCGCAATTATCAACAAGGATGTGGATGTTGGGCAATGGGAAATTATCTTTGGGACTCGCTCTATTTAGGTCTCGATAGTCCACGCACACCCGAGTCTTCCCATCTTTTTTCGGCATTGGAACCACATTTGCCAACCATGTTGTATACTGGACTACCCGAATCACTCCCGTTTTCAGCTGCTTGGCGATCTCCTCTTTAATCTTGTCACTGACCTCAGTTTTGAACTTTCGTTGCTTTTGTTGAACTGGAGGACAATTAGGGTGAATTGGCAATTTATGAACCACTAGATCAACACCTAGTCCCGGCATGTCATCGTATGACCAAGCAAACACATCTTTAAATTCAAAAAGAAGTTGAATTATCGCATCTCGCGTTTTCTTGTCCGTGTGAATGCTTATTTTGATCTCCCAGATTTCTTCAGGAGTTCCTAAATTAACCGGTTCGGTGTCATTCAGATTTGGCTTAGGTTTATTCTCAAAATGTTCCAACTCTCGGTTTATTTCCCTAAAAGCCTCTTCTTCATCATATTCTGGTTCTGGGTTCATTATTTCACAATTAAATAGCTCGTTGTGATCTGGGCTTGAAGTCGGCAAGCATGTCATATTTAAAGCCACATTATTATAACTGAAAGAAAAGATAAAGGAAAAATAACAAAATCAGAACAAAGGGAAAAATGGGAAAACAATGATGATTTTTTTATATTTTTCTTCTTGAAACCTGGAAGACAACAATGTTTACAAACTCAGGAATTCAAAACAACAAATAAAAGAAGAAAACATCCGAGTTATATCCTGGAGATAACTTGTGATGCAGGAAAGGTGGCAGGACAGGTCTACCCGGACTTCCGTCTAGTCGGGAATGGCGTGGCCTCCCAGTTTCGGTGTTTGGCGTTTTGCCCCATATATAGTATTTCGGCGGTGCTGGTGCCTTCTCCTGGTTGAACCATGTGAGCCTCGTAGAGCATTTCTCTCATTGCCCCACATATCTCCTCTATTTCCTCAGCCGTGAAAACCTCATCGTCTTCTTCTTCAGCGTATTTTGGTTCGACGAAAGTTTCATATAAATCCGGCAGTGGCCGAGGCAGTTTCCACCCCCCATTCTTCCTTTTCTTTGCCCATTCTTCATCTTCCTGAGTGGGTTGAAACCCTATCCCAAAAAGTTTTTTGGCGGAAGGCAGGGTGATGGGTTCCGTTATTCCCTGCAATGTTCGTCCGAGCCCTTTCCCTGGCCTGAATCCGTGCCGGATCATCTCTTTAGCCACCATAACCGAGGCGTTAGACAAGAAAGGTTGAGGGCAAGGTCTTCCCTCTTCATGCTGCTCTGCTAACACAATCTCGAAAGCTTGATAGACCGTGTGTTCGCTCCCTTCTCTTGGTTCAAGATATAGGATGGATGGGTCCCGATAAATAGCATGCTCGTCTTCTCCATGGACCACAATCTCTCGGTCTTCATACTCAAATTTCACCATCTGGTGAAGAGTGGAAGGCACAGCTCCTGCCGCATGAATCCAAGGTCTACCAAGGAGGAAATTGTAGGACGTATCCATGTCAAGCACTTGGAAAGTTACCTCAAACTCTACTGGCCCTATGGTCAAAGCCAAGTCTATTTCTCCAAGGGTGTCTCTCTTGATGCCGTCGAAAACCCTTACGCAAACATTATTGGGGCGGATTCTTCCGGTCCCAATTTCCATTCTCTATAGCGTGGAGAGCGGACAAATGTCAACACCTGAACCCCCATCCAACATTACTCGCTTGACGTAGTAGTCTTCGCATTTAACTGTTAGATGCAAGGCTGTGTTGTGCACCGCTCCCTCTGGGGGTAAATCGTTCTTGCTGAAAGAGACCTGGTTAACGGCGAAGAACCTTTCTGTCATTCGTTCCAGTTGTTCGACTGAGGTTTCAACTGGCACGTATGCTTCGTTCAGGGTCTTGAGTAGGATCTTTTGATGCTCGGCCGACCTCATCAGCAATGATAGCATGGACACTTGCTCAGGGCACTTGCGCAGTTGATCTACCACTTCGTAGTCCGGCATTTTCATCTGTTGGAAGAAAATTTCCGCTTCTTCAACGCTTACAGGCTTCTTTGGTGGGAAGCGTCTCCGTGTGGCGTTGTTTAGCTCTTGGGTGTTCGAATACCTTCCAATGAAAGTATTTTCCGGAAGTTCTCCCGTGACTTCTTTACCTTTGTACGTTACCAACGTCCTCTGATAGTTCCACGGTACTGTGGACGGGTTTGTCATCGGCTTTTGTGGCACGCGTCCGATAACCACTGGCTCATTCAGCCGAGGTGGTTGAATCGTCCCCCGAACCACATAGGCCCCCTTTGGCACGTACATAGGTTTTGCCCTTTTGACCTCAAAGCTCTGCGACTTCTCTGCTCGACCTCGTGGGATGTAAAGAACTCCATTCTTCACAGGCACCGCCTTCTTCTCCACCTTCTTTTCGGGCTCGCACTTTACAGTACTGGCATTTTCCCCTTTTTCTGGTTTCTGGGCTGTTTCAGGCTTTTCCCCTGCGTCAACAATGGCGATTATAGCTTTCAAAGCAGGGTAAAATTCTTTGTCTTCGCAAATCATTCCGATCAGCGGCCCATTATTGTGAGCAGGTAATGGATTGTTAGTCACATTTGGGACCTCCTCATCCCTTAGCATTATTTTCCCTTGCTCTATTAAATTCTCGACTACCCTTCTCAAAGCCCAGCAGTCATTTGTATCGTGTCCTTCTGCTCCTGAATGATAGGCGCATCTAACACCGGCTTTGTAAGAAGGTGATGCCGGATTGTGCCTTGTCTGAGGGACCGGCTGCAGGAAACCCAACTGGACTAGCTTTGGGAACAAAGTAGAGTATGGCTCACCGATAGGCGTGAAATTCCACCTTCTAGGTGGTTCCTGAGGGCAGAAGTTATTTTGAGGAGGCTGTGGGTTATAGTGGTTGCGGTATGGAGGCTGATTTCTGGGAGGTGGAGCTTGGCCTCGGTTGGCTTGTTGTGGCGGATGGACATAAGGCTGGGTGTTCATAACCATGTATGGTTGAGGAGCATATGCCATGTTTTGGTGGGGGTAGTAGAGTTGTGGGGTCCTTTCTGGAAAACGGGGCCTGGGATTACGATATTCCCTTGCTTCCGATGCTGCCATGGCCGTTTCTTCCTTTTTCTTCCCTCTTGCCATTCCTCCGGACCCGCTTTGGACAGCTTGGGAGGTTGCACTTATGGCTTCTTGACTCAAAATCCTACCCGTTTTCAGCCCATTCTCCACCATCTCTCCAATCTTAATCGCTTCTGCGAACGGCTTTCCCATGGCTGACATCATGTTTTGGAAATAGTCAGACTCTTGAGCCTGGAGAAAAGTAGTGACCATTTCTACCTCATCCATGGGAGGCTTCACCCTCGATGCCTGCTCGCGCCACTTAATAGCATATTCTCTGAAGCTTTCTAAAGGTTTCTTCTTCAAGTTCGACAGAGAATTTCGGTCTGGTGCGATGTCGATGTTATACTGGAATTGTCTCACAAAATCTCTAGTGAGATCATCCCATATATGCCATCGGGACATGTCCTGGTCCATGTACCATTCCAAGGCTATTCCTACCAGACTTTCCCCGAAATATGCCATTAGCAATTCCTCTTTTCTGCCGGCTCCCCGCAATTGGTTGCAATATTTCTTGAGGTGAGCAATGGGGTCACCATGCCCGTCGTACTTCTCAAACTTTGGGGTCTTGAAACCCACTGGTAGGTGCACGTGAGGGAACATGCATAGGTCGGTGTAAGAGACGCTTTTCTGTCTGCTCAAACCTTGCATGTTCTTCAAACTCTGTTCAAGGCTTCTCATTCTTTTGGCCATCTCATTTTGTTCAGCAATTCTGGGGTTCTGATCCTGCCCAGGTGCAAGCTCGCACTGAGGCTGTGGAGGATGAGTGCTGGTGGCGAACCTAGTTGGTTCCATTGAGAAAGATGGTGCTTGGAATGTAAACGAGGACGAGTCAAAATTCGGCTTGTATGCAGCAGGTTGTGCCGTGATCGGGCAAAGTGGTGCAGTAAAGATGTTTGTGTTTACATCCGTTGGTGACACTTGGGGATAAGACTCAGAGGGCGATCCAGCAGAGAAGGCCGAAATGGCTGGGTATCCAAACGGGGTAGCAGGATAGCTTATGGGGACATTAGAAGTCCCGCTTGTCCTGGAGAATAACTCAGGGAATCCAGGGACGATGCTTGGTGGCTCTTTTCCGTTATTCCAGTCGTCTAGCATTTCCAACATGCGGAGCCGCATGATTCTATTTTCCTCCGCAGTTGCGGACTCGGGCGTGAGGACAGCCGAGATCGAACACTCCTCGGAAACAGGAACTGTTGGTAAAGGAATTTCTGCAGACATTTCTATGCTTCTTTTGGACCTTGTGAAATAAGTGTGAGCACCGCCTCCTGACTTAATAACAGGTAATTGAACACTCCCTTTCGACCTCGTGAAGTATGAGTGCGAGGCCAGACTTTCACCAAACCAACCGCCTTTCCAAAACCTGGAAGAACTCAACGACAAACGAACAGTTAGTTCGAAACAAATAACAGATAGGCAATCTCACGTTGGGGCATGATGCACCTATACAGTTAAGTGGATTCCTACATGTTTGTGACGAAAGCATGCGTCATTCCAGCTTCCTTTTAGGATTCCCCTTTTTCTTTTTTTTTTCTTTTTATTATTTTTTTTATTATGTTTTTCTTTCTCCTTTTGTTACTGTTTTCAATTTTTGTGGTTAAAATGTGATCGGATCCGACGAGGATTGCCTACGTATCACGATGCCACGCGAATCAGATCATTACGTAGTTCAAAAACAGATGAATGTAAAAGAAACACACATTTTATTACTGAAATGATCTGTTACAAGCAATATTTCGAAAAAGGAAAAACAAAACTTAAAAATAAACATAGTCTCAAACAGACTAAAACACCCTGATGCGAAAAGATAGACAGAAAATGTTAAAATACAGACTCGACCTATGAATACATTATGGTTTTTAAAATCGGTGCCCACGGGGCATCGTTCGGCCTCGCCGCGGTCCTAGGTGTGAGATCCCTTTCAAGTTGCTCCAACTCATGCATGGTCTGCTTGATATAACTCATTACCGCCGAGAGAATGGTAACGCTGGGCATGTTCTCACAACGCAGACATCGTCTGATGATGGCGTGGGCAATGGTCCTGATCCTATCTCTGGTTTGTTTCTTTTCTATAAGCAGGCGTTTCATCTGATCACTGCACGTTTTTAAAACCTGAGAATCTTGTATATGCCGATTTTTCAGTTGCCGCACTTCTGTCTTCATTTGGGCCAATAGGTCGTAACAGTATCTGCTCTCAAATTGGAAATCCTCGGCCCGTTTAGCTGCTTTAACCTCAAGTGTAGCCATCTCTCGCTTCATTTTAGCAACAGTTTTCTCGTGGTCACGTTTCAGTTGGTTCAAGTATCGACGATGCTTATCTGTTCTTGTACCCCACTGTGCTTTGAGTTCTGCCATGACATTTTCAGATTCTTCTAAACCATCTCGCCATTCCCTGACTTCTCTTTTCAAACCTTTTATCAACTGCTTGTCTGATCGACTTCTGGGCTGTTCATCAAGAGCCAATCTCAATTCTTGGATTTGGGCCTTAAGTTCTTCATTCTCTTGGATCAATCTATTCCTTTTGCCTCGATCCGCAGCGATGTGTATGTTGTTATTGAATTTCAGACTGTCAATTTGTAGCTTCAAATCACCGATCTCTGCCCGATACCCCTTTTCTTTTGCTAACCAGTTCCATTGCCCTTGGGACGACTCAACGAAATCTTTGAGATGAGGTCTCTTAGCTGGTCTCTCGCAAGACAAGTCACCTCTGAACCAAGCGTGATACCCTGGGGCAACTTCCCCTTTTGCTGTATCCATCACACAAGTGTTTACCGTCAGATGTTGGCACTCACTCCAGATTTGGCGAACTTCCTCTTCGGGGAAATGACCGTCTGGGCTGATTTCAATCACTTGAGTACTCAGATCTTCATCTTTTGGTACTACTTGATACCTCCCAAGTTGCCTCAAAACCCGATACGGTGCATAGGGTTGGATGCTTTTAAGTCCCATTAACAGAAAGTGGGGCCTGGTTGCCGGCATGTATAAGATTTCCTCAACGGGTAACCATCCGAGCGTCCACTGGATTTGGTTGGCAGTGAGAGTTCGGAGAAATGAGGTCCATGCTGTGACTCCCTCGGGTAGACTGAACCTTTCGATTCTTGTGTAGAATTCTCCAATACAAGTTTTTTCGGGCGAACCGTAACCCAAAAGTGGGAAGCGGTGGCATAAATGATCGGTCATCCACATTTGCAACAGTAGGTTACATCCTTCGAAAAAGTCAGCCCTGGCTCGGCAAGCAGTGAGAGCCCGGAAAATGTCATCCATAATCATAGGTGCCAGAGTACTTTTATCTTGGGTGAGCAAAGTACTGACGACCCCAGTTACTTTTAGATCGATGTTTCCGTCTTTCCTTGGAAACACTATAAGACCCAAAAAGGCTGTCATAAAAGCTAACAGCCTGGGTTCGTCCCACTTTTGTCGGTTGCCTCTACTACATAGTTTGAAATCCGGCTTATTGAACCCGCTCTCGTGGCCGTATCTAGCATACATGAGGTGGAGACTGCAGAAACCTTTGGCAAGATCTGGATGGCGAAATGTTCGGGGTATTTTTAAGAAATCCAGAAACCGGTGTACCGTGACGGCTCTAGGTGAAATCAAGTATTTGAACCTTAACGGAGCTTCATCACCTCCAATGTATCCCGCTATTTCTTCCAACGTCGGGGTGAGCTCAAAGTCTGAGAAATGAAATACATTGTGCGCTGAATCCCAGTAAGTGACCAATGATCTGATAATATTACCCCGAGGCTGAATGTCTAGTAAATCCGGGATATCTTTCAGATATTTCCTTACTTTGTCTTGCCCCTCCTTGCCTAAGTCGTTCCACCATAATCGCAACTCAAAAGGGATCTTGGTCATTATTGAAAAGGGTTCGTTTTGTATCGTGTTCATCCGGCACATTTATTAGGGTGATTATGCTAATGAAAGACTCTTTTTTTAGACTTAAAATAAAACTATCTAGATTTTTTTCAAGTTTTTTTTTTGTTTTTTTGTTATTATTTTTTTCAAAATGACGAACTCGATTTCCAAATGCGGCCTTTTAGTACTTCGAGAATAAAGACTTTAAGGCTGCGAGGACCAACCGATCAAAAATGATGACCGAAGATGGCCGTTTATGCAATGTCAGCCTTCCGGCGTCCCGCTTGGGAACATTCGGCTGTTTTTGCAAAAATGGCCTCACCCGACTCTTTATACAAGTGGCGACATTTTGTCATTTTTATTTTTATTTTTTTTATTGGTTTCGGCTATCTTAGCAAAAGGTGGGGTTGAACCCGATGGGGGTTGCCTACGTATCTCACATCCGGTGAGAATCAAACCAGCGTAGTTCGGTCAGAAATAGGGGAAACAAATAAAATCTTTTAAAGAAAAGAGGAATAACTATTTTTATATATATCTTTATTTTATTTTATATATATTTTTTGAAAAGAGACTAAGGAAATATTTATACATTTAAACCCTTTTTTTTTGAAATTTTCGAAAATCTTTTAAAGAGATACTACAAATGAAAATGAAACCATTTTTTTTTGAATTTTTTTTTCTCTTTTTATTTATTTATATATATATTTTGGATTTTGAAAGTGATTAAAAGGAATAAATCAAAACTAAAAGACAAACTTTATTTTCATTTTTTTAAGAAAATTCCGGCGAGGTTTCGACATTACTTGGGCATTGGTTTTATTTTTCCAAAAATAAGTAATTATCTCCCTACGCTGCTATTCTTTTTTTTTGAAATTTTTTGGAAACCGGTCAGCATGTAGATCCGAAGCAAATAGATGCGCAAAACAAACGGGATGCAGCAAGATGGTCTTTTCATTTCAGGTTGCCTGTCCTAGACGGACCCAACCCCTGTGTTGAGTCCCCTAGGTCGAATACAACATGATGCAAATAAACGTTCCTACTAGGGATCCGATATGAGGTTTCGTTATACTAGGTTTATAACCTAGGTATATGTTCTAGACTGTGTACCCGAGCGGACGACTCGAGTCGAGGAGGGGACAACTTACCGGGAACCAAAAGGCCATCCGGCTTCGTAACTTGTCCGTCCTCTTTCTTATTTCAGGTATTGACACTAACAGAATAGGGAGTCTCAACCAGTAAGCACATCCCCGGAGGTGAAGAGAGAAGGGTTTCGGCACAGTTTATATACAGTTCAGATAATATCAAAGCGGTAAAAGACAATATTTAGCACGTTAAAAACATGTAATAAATATCAGATAATAAAGCCAAATATAACAATTATTCTAAGCTCGAATTCTTGAACCCTGAACCAGAGATTCTGGGTTCGATCCCCAGCGGAGTCGCCAGAGCTGTCACACCTCCTTTTTGCGCGCCCGCCCCGAAGGGTTAAATGCGCGAGGGAGTTTTTCCAATTTAAGTGACAATATTCGAAATGGGATTATTTATTTAATTCAGAGTCACCACTTGGGAAAGGTTTGGCTTTTGGTGTCCCAAGTCACCGGTTTATCTTGAATCCCGAATCGAGGAAAATATTCGACTTTTCCAAATGAAGTCTGCGAACCAGAAATTCTAAGTAAGGAATTCTGTTGACCCGAGGGAAGGTGTTAGGCACCCTCGAATCCCGTGGTTCTAGCACGGTCGCCTAAATTGCTATAATGGCTAAATATCTAATTTAAATACATGTTGTGACTTATGTGCTTTTATTAAGTTTAAACCGCTTTTATTATTATCATTTATTTTTTAGAGAATTGCAACGTCGTGAAAATGCATCTCGAACCACGTCACAATCAATGCACCCGTAGTTGTTAACACATTTCGACTCCGTTGAGATTTGGATTTGGGTCACATCAATGTGCACCCGGATTTAAGAATGTAATTTCAATTGAGTCGCGCCTAAAGAGTCTAACGCGTTATTATCTTTGGGGAAGGCAGTGAAATTCACTAAACAGTCCATCCCAAATTCTAAGTATTTATTATGGTTAATTATTGAGGGCCCCGCAATTTACATTTTTAATTTGGCGAGGCTCGTCTCATTATTTTAGAAAGGATATCCTAAAGCGACTACATTTCTAATGTGTTTGTCTCTAAAAATAGAAGAAAAAGATACATGCTAATTCAATTATATGCTTTGGCCAAATCCGGATTCTTATTAATTATCTGATTAATTATTTACAAAGTGAAGAAGCGTTATACCTCATGGAACATGCTTTTAATTTGATAGAAGAATTATATACGAGATTGATGAAATGCTACACTTAACCCCAAATACTCCTCGAGTTAACTTTAAACTTATTTAAACAGGATTAATAAAGTTACTCATTAGATGGTGCTACTAATAATATTCGGAACTCATCCTAAAAGGAACTGCCTACCGAAATCGAAACTCCCAGATTTAAAATTGTGTTGTCTTCGACAATATTTGAAAAAAAAACAATTCGCCCTAACATGCTCAATACAACTAAAGGAAAGTTCGAATTAATGATTACATTAAATGGTTATACATTACATGAATTATATAGTCACCTCCTGTATACCGCTAAATGAATCACATATCGAGGTTTTAGATCAATATAAGCTTCGATTAAAGTACAAACTTACTAATACATTCTCTATTGAACTACAGACTAAAGTTTACATAACTTAACAACTTTTATAAAGGGCTGTAAGTAAAACAAACAAATGATTATAATTCCTTCAGATCTTTCAATTCATGCTTTTCATTGTTACAATCAGTTACACCAATGTGGGGGTTCGAAATGTGTACCTGGAAAATGCTTACAATGAAGAAGCAGCAGAGTCAGTAGAGCAGTAGTGTAAACGAACAACAGCAGTAACAGATAAATAGCAGCAGAACAAGTTCCAGTGTAAGATGCGGTTATGGCCGAGGGAAAAAGTAGCCAAAATAACAGCAGCAAACAGTGTAGTAGAAACAGAACTCCAGACAGACTAAATCCAGGAAATAAACCAATGCAACCCACACCCAGTAAACTCAACTGGGGCTTAAAAAAAATCAGTATTGATCAAGCAAATCGAAATAAGTGAAATCAAGACAACAATGAGAAGAACAGTTTCTGTATTTCTGTGTTATGCCTCTCTCAATGTGTATCTGTATATGCCTCCCTATTTTCTCCTCAAAAAAAATCCTCCTTTAACTAATGGGAGGTCTGCCTCTTTTATAGCCTAGCATCAGGCCCTTTACAATCTGTAAAACAAATCAGAAAACATTCCTTTTCTGCTGTTTTTCCACTCAAACATTTAAAATTAGAAACCCTCCCATGAGATTCCCTGACAGCCCTTTTAATCACCTTATTAAACTAAAAGCAGACATGGGCAGCAAGAATATAACCTGACAGCATATGCTGTCAAGTTACTTTAATCTCTAAAAAGGCCTTAATGCACATGCTGTGCACAAGTGCACATGCCATCAATTCAGACCAAAGTTTGAACTGCAACTATAAACAACATCCTTAAAGGTTTCTGAATTGAACCACTGACAGACAACTATACTCAATTCCTAATTGGATTCAAAACACACTTCAACAGAAAATCCACAATATGTATCAAATTGATATCCTTCAAAGCTAAACTAATTGGCGACGTATATCGACTCGACTATACTAATTGTAACATATACAATTGAAACCAATGATTGGAATCGAGCAGTATTGAACAAGGGGTTCAGATTGTACTGTCAATACAGAAATGACCCTGGGAACTAATTAATCGACCCATTTCAAATTCGGTTGATTGTACAGCTTACACATACACACATTATCAGTAAATGAAAGAAAGACTCGATCAAACAGAGAGGTCCAGGCAAGGTGGACAGGACACAGTCGACCAACAATTCAGAAATAAAATTAACATTTTGGGGCAATAAACAAACATTTAATTACAACAAAACTCATGAACTGATAGAAAAGAAAACAAAAATACCTGAAATCTTGAAAAATCAGCAAACCCTAGCTCGGATTTGAATCGATCTTTCTTAAGGTTGAACGGACTATAATCGAAGTGTTCTCAACTGAGAACACTTCGATTAAGGTCCATTAGACCCTAATCATTTGGCTTAATGGACACAGATCAGACATGAGGACTCCTAGGGTTCCTAAAGGGCGGATTTGGGATTTGGGTTTCCATGGTTAGATTCGGACCAAACCAAGCATGGTTTGGTCACGGGGGAAGTCAGGGGAGTGTCTGGTGTTAACCTGGGGTAGATCGGTGTAGATCGAAATTCTGCTCGAATCTTCAAATGAAGATTCGAGAGCCTAGGGACTGATTCGAAGCCAAAGGATCACAGATCTAGGTTCAGGGTGGTGAGGCGGTCCTATGGTGTTAAGGTGGGGGTCACCGACGTCCATGCCGCCGGGTTTCTGGTGAAGGGAAAGGGGGGCGGCTCTAGGGTTCCGAGGGTTTGGGTCTGTGAAGGGGATGACCTAAAGGCAGGGGGTCTCGGATAGGGGGCAGGGTATGGTATGGAGGCTTTTATACGGGGTAGATGGTTGGGTCTTGGCCGTTAGATCACTCGAGATCAACGGCCTGGATCTAAAAGTTAATCCAAACGGTACCGTTTGGTTTAGTACTGGGGTCGGGTTGGTCCGGGTGGAATGGGTCGGGTTCAAACAACGGGTAGGTGTATGTGATATTGGCCGTTGATCAATCTGAGATCAACGGCCCAGATCAAGCAATATCGAAACTACGTCGTTTGGACGCCCCTGGGGTCAGCTGGTTTGGACCGGGCAAAACACAGGTTTTGGGCTTGATTTGGTTCAGTTGTGGGCCTGTTTTGTTTTAATTTGGACTGGCCCGATCCGAAAAATCCTTCTTTTTTTTTTCTTTTTTTTTAATTTCTTAAATTAAATTGCCAAATAATACTATATAAAACATTAAACAATGATTATCACACAATTTACATTTAATTACACTAACATCACTTAATGACAAAAAATAGAATGAAAGATGCATTTTTTTTATTTTTTCTTTTAATAAACGGATTACGGTTCACACGACATATATTTTTTATATTTTGTTTGAATAAAAATAAACATGGACAAGATCACAGATAACTAACAAAAATGCCACGTAAAATCCAAAAATTGTAAGGCGAGACCAATTGCTATTATTTTTATTTCTTTTGGAGTGATTGTCGCGTAAAACAAAAATCACGTGCTCACAGCTGCCCCTCTTTGTTCGGAAACACGAAGAGTTTTCGTGCAAAGATAAAGTGAGCAAAAATGATAGTAAATTTTAATCTTATTTAGCTAATAAGAAATCATATCCACCTGAAATCCTCGGAAAATAGAATCAAAGAAATAGATTCTATCATGTGTTATTATATTATTATTTATCGTTACTACATATTATCTTGTGTACAAATTTTTTTCATCTCATCTTCAAATGTATATTGGCTCGAAATATTCACAAAATTGAAGGCGTTTTGTTTGTACATATTAAATAATGTATAAAGCAAATATACACGCACGTAAATATACAATATTGACGTAAAATTCCACAGATACGAATCAAAAAAGTATGAAATTTGCAATAATGAAAACAAGGAGAAAAAACAAAGAGAAATAGAGAGAAACATGTACAATGTTGTAATTCTTTTGCAAGAATCTGAAGCATGAGACCAAAACATATAATGCACTTCCTCTATCATTTTTCTTGACTCCTTCCATTTTACACGTACTTATGGCACAATATTTGGCCATTTGAAGAATGACCATCTCTTCACAATACACAGATACAATATATAGGAAAGTAGTCTCTGGACAATCCTCCATCCATTATTATGGAATAAATTCCATTTCAAAGAATTTCTTTACTGATTGTTGTTGGCAAGTAACTGTTAAATAAAATATATAAATTGATGCTAAAGGCTTTAAATGTAGAAGCATAAATAAATATTAGAGAGTGAATGAGCGTAAAAGAATATGAAAAATTGAAACTGCCCGTGTTAAAAAAGTAATAAACATGAGTAGTTGAAGAGAAAGGGTAGGAAATTATATTACAATATTTATTTAGCATGAACAATTACTTTTCATTGGTAATTTGCAACTATGAGATGAATTTGATCTTTATAACTATTGAACATAACTCTTCAAATTCTCCATTTTTGGAGTAGCGTAAAAACCTGCTTTAATTTGCCTACTTTAATATGCTATTTTTTTCTATTAGAATATATATACCATTTATGTACATAAATATTATTATTACAGTAATAGTAATATTTGGTTGAAGGATAAAAAAGCCATTCAACTTTTGATAGGACAATTTGGTCATTTAACTTTTTCTTTTCATCTTCCCACTGATAATATAGTATGGATTTGATGATTACGATATGCTGAATTTATACTATGTTCGTTAGGACCCAAAAAGGGAGATGAACATGCTGATGCAAGAGATTGAAATACTTCAAAGAGACTTAAAAGTATATTTCTCATTCCACAGTCTAAAAGTTTGTTTTTTTAAATAACATTGCACAGAATACATTTACAGTTTTCTAAAAAGTTGTCTTCAATCCAACACGAAAGCATATAAAATATAATAAATTAATTAAAATTTGCAGTTTCTCTGAAATGTATACAATAAGGTTGAACGTATAGCAACCCATTACTGGAATTATTTCTTTCATGAATGTTGTGAATTATTTATTACCACAACATTAAGTACAAAATATCATTTTGTGGGAGATAATTTTAATTTTAGGTAGAGGGTAATTTAGTCATTCAGTTTTTGAAGGATATTTTAGTAAACTAACTTCATCTAAAAATGTTCATGCTTATAATATAGTATGATAATAACGAGAAACAAACAACATCATTTATGCATTTTGAACATGTTCCATGTTATGGGTGTCTAACGGGCCGGGTCAGCCCGTTTTCGGACCGGCCCAGACCGGTTAAAATCGGAACCGGCCCGGACCAGTAAAAGGGGGGCAGGTAGGGCTGGGTTAAAGGGGTAGGAGGGTTTGGTCCGTTCATCTTGGGGCTACCGGTTAACCGGACCGGTCAAACCCGGTCAACGATTTTTACTGTACAACCGGTTAACCGGCCCGGACCGTTATAACGGCTACTTAACTTTTTATTTATTTTTATTTTTTTTAAATAATGGGGCCTTTGAATTTACTCTTTTTTCGTTAATTTACTTGTTGTTAAATGTAAATCTTTCAATTTGTAAGTTTGAATTTTGAAATAAATGTAGCACTTGCAATTTATAAGTGCAATTTTTCCCATTTTCATTGTATTCTTTATATATTTACTTTATATAATATAACTTACAATAGTTATACAAAAAAGAAATACAAAAAAAAAAAATTAAAAATTATGCTAACCCGGCCCGGCCCGGCCTCTTGTACCCGTAACCCTTACGGTTCATTTTTTACCCAGATGAACCCGAACCCGTTAAACTCGGTAAGCTCTAACCCGTAATCGGTCCGGAACCCAACCTGAACGGTTCCAAATTTTGCCTATCCAGCCCCGCCCGGCCCACCCGTTAGACACCCTTATTACATGTTCCATCAACACAGTATATCAGCAGAGATTGTGTGCTCCCAACAGAATCCTTATTGATTTAGATTACCTATTATACTTTTGTACAATCATGAAAATTGTGTTTTCCATTTTTATAATGAATTTATATTTTCCTATTTAACGACTCATACCTACTCCATTCACTTCTTCATAATGTAAAATAAATACATTAGTGTAAGCAATTAGTTTCTCTGGAACAATAGTCCAAGTAAATATTTATTAATGGCGTTCATTACAAATACCAAATGCACCAAACGAAAAGGGAATTATCACTGCTCAGCCGGGTGATTTATATGTTGATATGGTTATGAATTATGATGAAGGAGCATCTTGGTCACAAAGATGAACTTATAATTATCTACTCTAGAATAATTTTTTCCTGTTTTATAAATGAGAAACTCCGGTTCCCATGATATATATATATATATATATATATATATATATATATATATATATATATATATATATGGTGTTCTTGTTGCCTAATACCTTCGTCCATATATTCACATGTACCAGACAACTATTCTGACTACGCTACGATAGAAGGGTTAAGAGTGAATTATTACCTTAGCAAGCAGGAAACAGAGACGATTTATTCAAGAATGGCTCCGATTTATAAAAGAATATTATCCGCGAGAAGGAGTCGTTGTACTATGTGAATGTTGGGAGCGCAATAACAATAGAGCTAAATTTCAAATATCAATTTTTAGAGGCGAATTTGCACCACAATCCGTTGATACCGTAAAGGGTGACAACTCGGGGAAAAAAAACTTTTGATTATTGTAGATTAATTTTTATATACCCAAAATTAGAGTACTGTCATATTAGTTGTTTTTAATGGTGCTTTTTACGCTACTCTAATTTTATTGCATTCCCGACGGTCTATCCGGACATATTTTTTTAATGTTAAATTTATTATTATTTACGAGTAAGTTCCTTGACATAGGTTTTCCTGCCTACTAACATTGGATGAATTTGCTGTCTACATAATATTTTTAGTGCATTTAATGCATTACGACAATTTAAATATATATATCTATCTATACTATATTAAAAGTACGAAGGTGTTTAACCCAAAAATAAATTTCTCGGTCAAAGTCAATATCAAGAAGAAACCGGGTTACTGATAACCAAGATTTACTTCACTTTCCGATAATTTGATGAATAAATCAAGGTATAGAAATAATTGACAAAGAAAATATGAAACATATTGATAATCACTCCCAAAATTGCGATTTGAAAGCTTGAGCATAAAGTAAAGAATGATTGCATAAAGTTTAATAATTATATGATGACATTACAAATGAGGCTTCAGTCCTTATATAGGAGCACGAAATTATAACGATTTTCTTACTTAACTCAGGCTCACTCATGACATTAATTGCCTTGATTACACGTTACCATATACAATCATAACAGAAGTATTATGGCTAAAGATTCTTGTAACCTTATCGATTTCTCTTCCTTATTTATGACAAGTTCGTGCATCTTCCCTTCTTAACGGCCTTTATTCATTCCGCTCATGTTTCTCCTTTTACAGTTGTCAGGTCCGGTTCTTTTATCAGTGTAATCCCGAGGGTGTTTCTCCCGTGCCTTTTTCGCAATTTTTAAATCGTCTAATTAAGAACGCCACTTGTCTCTATATTGATGGACTGGGTACCATGCCCGGTCACCTCGATGATAGCCCACATGTCATACTTTTTTCCACCAGATTGTCCCACCACTTTCTGAATATTCTCAACTGAATATTCAGGAAGTGGTAAGTATTTATAGCGGGAATTCTTGCTGCCATTTCTCGAGTATCATTATGCTCTTTTCACAATCGATGTGACGTATGTCACATCCATTTAATGCCTATGCCACGTAGCTTCACTTGATTGGTTCTACAGTTTCTCAACTCTTTTTAGGGGTTTTATGCGGCTGCATCAGTCAAGAAGTGACGGTTCTACTATGACGCTTCAAAATGATCAACCTTGATGACGATTGCCTCTCCTTATAAATACTTCATCTCACTTTATTTTTTGAAATCCTTCTTCTTCTTTTTCTTCTTCTTCTTCTTCTTCTTCTTCTTCTTCTTCTTCTTCTTCTTCTTCTTCTTCTTCTTCTTCTTCTTCTTCGTTATATTAACCTCATCCCTTTGTATTCTTCTATCTTTCCTCTATATTTTCTTCGTTAAACATGTCTTCTTCATCACCAGGCCCTCACAAAGTTGTGATCGTTGACGAACTTGCTCCTTCTACCGCCCCTACTAGAAGTAGGAGGGGTGGTAGACTCTACAGTCTTAGTTCGTTATCTACTTGCAGTTCTACTTCCCAACGCAGTTTCGTCAAACCATCTTCTTCTAGACCTAGAGCACCTTTAACCCTTAGATCTTCTTCTAGGAGTAGGGATCAGAATGAACCTATGCGTGAGCCTACAGTTTCGGAAATTGTTCCTCAAGAATTTTCCTTTGTATCAGATCGTGAAGCCATGAAAAATCAAGTTTCTTCTATAGGTTTCTTTAATCCTACTTAACACTACCCAAGTTTGATCACTCCTGGTCTTCTCTCTTTAGTTCGACGTGAATGTCATTGGAAATAAGATTTCCCAGTTTTAATCCCTGGTGCCAACCAAAGAATCACTTCTTACCATGTTGGATTCTCTTTCATTTATACTTACCCTTTCACTTTAGGGTTTAAACCTCCCATCGATCCAGTGATCATTGAGTTATGTCGCTATTTTAATGTTTGCCTTGGCCAAATCGGTCCCATTGTGTGGAGGGCAGTGGCATGTGTTCCTTATTTATTGGATTTGGTTTTCGCTCCTTTTACCTTTCGTCATTTACTTTATCTTTACTCTTTCAAGATATTTTGTGAAGGTGTTTTTTCTCTCATGGCTAGGAGAAAAAGGGTTTTAGTCAGCTCTGAGGATGACTGTGACCGCGGCTAGGTACGCCTGATTTGTTGTTGCACCCACGAATGGATTAGTGGGTGAAGAAAACATGCCTTTTCCAGAAATTGCACATAAGTTTTTGCCCTTTTTCTATCTTTGATATGTTGAATTTCTTTACATAATTGTGTATTTACTTCTTCAGCAACCATGGAAGTTTTTGAAGAGATTCCTGATTTTCGTGCTTGGGTAGAAAAAATGTTGACTGTTGCTCATATAGACAAAAGATCGTGAAAATTCTTTCACAGAAATTTGGTTGGAAAGTGAAGAATCACGGTACCTTTTTATTCTAGTGGTTTCTTTCCTTCTTTACTTGTTTATATATAACTTTTTTCATCATCACCCCTTTTATATTAGGGTTTGCCATTCGTGGCATCAGCCCCGCATCTGTTCCTACAGTCAGGCTTTCTGTAAGTTCCGCGCAAGAGCATATTTTGAGTGCTTCTTCTTCCAAGATAAAAACTACAGAAGCCCGTGGGTCTAATGATGAGGAGGATACCAAAGAAGGTTCCTTGGTGAGAAAATCGCATGTCAGAAGACGCGTGGTTACAGATGATGAAATCCCTATCTCTGAAGATCCCCCTTCCAGTTCAATTCCTTTTAGACTTGTTGATGAGCCGTAGAGTGTCCCTTTGGAAATTTCTTATAAAGATGTTGGTAACTTAGACGTTCCCCCCTTAAGTCCTATTGCAAGGTTATTCCCCCGTGGCTTTGAGGGTGATGAAGGACTTGGACCAGTTTCCGAATAATTTCCACTTTCTTCCCTTCCGGTGTTGTCAGTTGCACCCACTATTAACCCCCATGTTTTCTTGCCTAGAGTTTCCCTAACGGTTGCCCCTGCTGCTGTTCCTCGTGTAGAAGTTGAACCTTCTAGCAACAGGCAGGGTATGAAAAGAGTTATGATTGAAGTCCCCGATGGTGGGAATTTATTGAAGAAATCTGGAGAAGCTGATGTATGGCTGAAGCCGTTACTAGGACCTGTGAAGAAGAAGAAGTTGGAGGGTCACAGTTCTTTGACTCTTATGAATGAAATCATTCACTCTTCCCTTAAGGTATAATTTTACCTATCTTCCTTTCCTTTTTTTCCATTCGTAAATCTTCTCTTTTTGTAGATTAATTTTGACAGGTACAGAGCTTATGAAGAGGATTTCATGGTCCGACCAACAGGTGATTGAGTTACGCACTAAGGCTGACAACTGGAAAGAACAATTTGAAGGCCTTCAGTTGGAGAAAGACGTTCTTGCAGAGGAGAAAGAAGCTTTGGAGCACACACTGAGGATGATCTCCACTGAGTAGCAGTTTTAAAAGCTTCTTCCAGTCAAGTTGAGAAGGATAAGGACAGACTGGGTTCTTCCATTGCTGAACAACATTCCAAGGTTACTGAAGAGATAGAGAGTTTGAAAGAACTCTTTAATCAAAAAGAGGTTTACAAAGGTGATCTGGTGCAGACTCTTACCCAAGCTCAAGAAGATCTCCGTGCCTCTACAAGTAAAATTCTATTTCTTGAAAGTTTTCTTGCTTGAGGCAGAAAAAGAAGAATTGAAAGTTGAAATTGAGCAGTGGGAGAAGGATTATGAGCCCTTTAAGATAAGTCATCACTTGACGTTAGCTGAGCTTTTTTGAACACTCGCCTCGAGACTTTAACTGAAGCTAGCCAGGAAGGTTTTGACCTCAATGTAGAGATTGCAAATGCCAAAGAAATAATTGAATAGACTCAGCAACGTCAAAGTTTCTCTACACCTGAGGATGAAGGTTCTAAGAGTGATGGAGATGGACTTGCTCCTTGTGAAGCCGATTGTAAGCACGTGATTTTTGACCCTCCCCGAGAATTTTCACATTTTTAGTGTGAATATGTGAAATTGGGTCTAGTATAGCTATTTTAACTATTTTTTACTTTATTTCATTGCAAAAAGAAAAAATTACAAAAAAAAGTATATATATAAATTTTAGTTTATGTATCCCTCATAAAACTTGAAAAAATCAAAAATTGCACTTTATTTTGGTACTTTATATAAATTAGAAAATTAACAAAAAATATATATATAATTCTATTAATGTTTTGAAGTCATTTTAATACAAAAAATATTATTTCATATTTTTGTCTTTATTAAAGGACGAAAATTACAAAAAATATAAGTTTTATTAATATTCTATAGTCATTTTAACTTTGAAAAATACAAAAAAATTACTTCATATTTTATCTTAAAAACGAAAATTACAAATAGTTTTATTAATATTTTGTAGCTATTTTAAACCTTGAAAAATATTTAAAAAGATATAGTTTTGTTTAAATACTAGTCTTATTTTTGGTAGTTATTTTGCTTACATAGGACTAGTTAAGCAACGTGTTCCTATTTCTCGGGTCCTGGCAAAAGAATAATATTCGGGTTTAAACTACCCGGTTTTAGGCCTAATTTTCGGACCGAGCCCATAATAAACCGTGTCCAGGACACGTGGGGAACCCCACCACGCGTGGGGGACATATGCCTCGAACCCCACCACGCGTGGGGCTCATTTTCATGGGCAAAGCATTACAAAACACGGAACGAACAAAAAGGGACGGGGGGAATTTTAAAAAGGGACTTTTGGAAAAAATTGAGGAGATGACTGTTCTTCTTCCTTCTTAAAAGAGAAGAAGAAGCAGGTCTGAGAAAAACTCACGACCACCGGACCTCCCTCCCCACGCTCACACTCCCCGTCACGACCCCTCCGTTAAACCACCCGAACGACCCTCCAGCTGCCCAAACGACCACTGTTCCTCCGTCTTCTTCAAAAAACCAGTCCAAAAAACCCTACCCCGTCTCAACCCAAAAAAACAGCTCCCTCCATCCCACCGGCAACCTCCTCCTCCTGTCCAAACAACCAAGGCTCCGACCGCCCGTCACCTTCCCCGGCACCCCCACTGCCCAAAACCACCATCAACATCCTCTTCCTCCCAAACTCCCTCGCGACCACTCCATTCCCTACTTCCCCCAGCACCGGACCAACTCCCCCATTGCCCGTAACTGCCACCCCAAACAGCTTCCCCCTCCTCGTCGTCACCTCCACGCCAAACCACCGAACACCACCACCCCGTCACCTTCCGTCGACCATGACCACTCCTCCATAGCTGTTTCTTCTTCACCAAGAAAAACTTAGCAAAGAACCCTAATCCGTCAACGTCGGAACACCATTAAAAACCCACCTTCACGCCAGCCTGAAAAATAGCCACCCTCCATTAATCTCCATGTTGAGTCGTCACTGCTGATCTCTTCTTCTTCTTCTGCAGCTCGCCTGAAACCAGCCTAAAAATCACACACATACAAAGATCTTCATCGCCACTGCTCCTTCTTCTTCGTCTATCACAGCCACAACAGCCATGAAACCTACTTGAGTGCTTCTGTGCTGGTTCGAGTTTGTTTCCGATCGCCGTTTTTCCGTCTTAGTCTTTGGCTTACAGTCTGTTCGTGTTTGGCCATAGTGTCACGTTCTTCTTGTAACCAGTTGAAGATCTTAATATATCGAAAAGCTTCAAAGTCCGTTGAGGTCGTCTTTGTTCGTCGAGGTCCGGCGCGTCGAGTTTGTTCGTTGAAGTCGATGTTGAGGTTCGGTCCATGACTCTATGCATTTCTGTTTATTCAGGTTAGTAACCCTCGATGTATTGGATTAAAGAAATTTTACATTAAATGTTCGAAGATGCAATATATAAATTGATATGATGATTTTTTGCTTATGTTTCACCGTATGCATTTTAGTTCATTTTTGTGTTATGTTATTGTTGTTTACTTGATATCACTTGATTTAGTTGTATTAGTAGTCCTAAGACACAGTTTGACGTTGATTCGCTCGTCCCTTCGTTGTCTCAGTTTATTTGGACAAAAATTAGTATTAGTATATGTTTGTTACTACGCCCGAAACACCCATTCACTAGACTCATTTTAGTAAATTTTGACAAGCTATAAGATTTTAATTGTAAAGAAGCCGTAAGATTTAGTATTGCTAAAGGCGTAAAAATGGCATCCTTTTAAAATATATAAAAAATAAATAATAATAATAAAAATAAATGATAATAAAAAATAAAATGAGATGAGCCTCGCCGAATAAAAATACAAATTGCGGGGCCCTCATAAAACATACGTATCAAATACTTAGATTCCGGGACGGGCCGTTTAGCAAATTTTACGGCCTTCCCCAAAATAACAATACGTTAGTTGCCTTAGGCGCGTCTTAATAATTTATCTCCCTAAACTCGGGTGCACATTTATGTGACCCAAATCCAAATCTCAACGGAGTCGAAATATGTCTCCAATCACGGGCACATTGATTGTGACGTGGCCCGAGACGCATTCCCACGTCGTTGCAAATTCATTTTAAAAAATAAGCATGAGATGAGCCTCGCCGAATAACAACACAAATCGTGGGGCCCTCGGTAAATACTTGTTTAAAATTACTTAGAATTCAGGAGGGTCGTTTAGCGAATTTCACGGCCTCCGCAAAAATAATAATGCGCTAGTTGCTTTAGGCGCACCTTTAATAATTTAATTTTCTTAAACTCGGGTGTGCATTTCATGCGACCCAAATCCGATCCCAAAACATCAAATAAAATGTGTTCCGGATTATGGGTGCATTTCATGTGACGTAGTCCAAAGACGTGTTTTAAATGATGTTCACATTTCTTTTAAAAACAATAATAGTAAAGCGGTTAAAAGATAAATTTGCACATAAGTTCATACTTGTATAAAATCAGATAATCAAGCCGAATATAACAATTGAGCGACCGTGCTAGAACCACGGAACTCGGGAATGCCTAACACCTTCTCCCGGGTTAACAGAATTCCTTATCCGGATTTCTGGTACGCAGACTATAATATAGAGTCATTATTTTCCTCGATTCGGGATTAAAATTGGTGACTTGGGACACCTTAAATCTCCCAAGTGGCGACTCTGAAATAAATAAGCAAATCCCGTTTCGATTTTTCTTTAATTGGAAAAAACTCCCTCGCGGCGCCCCCGGGCGCGGCAAAAGGAGGTGTGACAGCTCTGGCGACTCTGCTGGGGAATTTAAAAACCCAGAACCACTGGTTCAGGGTTAAGAATTCGAGCTTAGAGTAATTGTTATTATTTGGCTTTATTTATTATCTGATTATTACATGTTTTGAGCCTAATGTGCTAAATGCTGCTTTTACCGCTTTGATATTATTTGAACTGTATATAAACTGTGCCGAAACCTTTCTCTTCTTACCTCCGGGGATGTGCTTACTGGTTGAGACTCCCTATTCTGTTAGTGTCATACCCTAAATAAAAGAGGCTCGGAAAGTTTCTAAGCCGGCTAGCCTTTTAGTTCCCGGAAAGGAGCTCCTTCCTCAGCTCGAGTTGTCCGCTCGGGTACACTGTCTAGAACACCGACCCAGGTTTTTGAACCTAGTATAACAAAGCCACATGCCGGATCCCTAGTAGGAACGTTTATTTGCATCATGTGCATTTGACTTAGGGGACTCAACATAGGGGTTGGGTCCGTCTAGGACAAACAACCTGAAAATAATAGACCAGCTTATGGCATCCTATGTGCTACATGTTGTATTCAGTCAAGGGCGAATGGGTCATTTGGTCGTTTCCAGCATGATGTTATTTTAATCAAAGCATGGGGAACATTTGTGGAATCCAAGAAGCCTTAGAATTCCCTATGTCCCCCACGCTTGCTTTTTGGGAAAGCACATGGGGAACATTTGTGGAATCCAAGAAGTCTTGGAATTCCCATATGTCCCCCACGCTTCATATGTTGGGAAAAGCGCATGGGGAGCATTTGCGGAGTCCAAGAAGTCTTGGAAATCATTATGTCTCTCATGCCACATTTTTTGAAAGAAATATTAAATATAAAAAAATAATAATACAAATAAAAACAAAGCATGAAAATTCAAAAAATTTTGTATGTTGTCATCATTTTTCACATATAAGAAAATCGTGAAAAAAGGAGAAAATAACAGCATAGAAGTCCGAGTAGAGTCGAAACTCTGCCGAAATTTTGAAAATGAAAAAATGTCTTGTTAGTTTGTTATATTAAAAGCAAAGGGAAAATAAAAAAAAATCATCATTGTTCTGTCTGTTTTTTTTTAAATATTAAAGAAAATAGTTTGTTTTGTCATTAAATGAACATGAAAAAGAGTTTGTTTTTAAAGAAAAATGTTTTATTTTATTTTATTTTGTTTGTCTATGAAAATGCCAGAAATAAAAATAAAAAGAGTCCGGCGTTGAATGTGATTTTATTATTTGTTCCAAAATAAATATATATATAATCCAAAAAAATAATTCAAAAGAAAGTTCAGAATTCAAAAAGATAAAATAGAAAAACAAATCCGAAAATATTTTGATTCCTCTTTCAAAAATTGAAAAGAAAATTCAAAATTTTAAAAAAAAAATTTTAGAAGCATTTCTTTTATTAAAGGTAAAGTTTCAAAAAATATTTTCTTTTTCTCCTTTAGAATAAAAAAAAAAAAAAAGAGCAAATGAAAATTCAAAAAATATATCTTAGAAGTGTTTCTTTTAAAAAAAAAGGAAAATCAAAAAAATGCTTCCTTTCTTCTTTTAAAGTAGTTCTTTTGACCGAACTACGCGGGTTTGATTCTCACCGGATGTGAGATACGTAGGCAACCTTCATCGGGTCCAACCCCACCTTCTCAAAAAATAAGGAATGTTTTATGTTTTTCGTTAATTTGTTTGTTTGTTATGAATGAAAAATAATAGTCTATTTGATTGCTGTGAAAAAAAGAATAAAAAAAAATATAGAAAATGGAAAAGGGTCCTCTCTAAAATAGCCAAAAATCAAAAATTTTAATCTTGTCATAAATAAGTCGGGTGATGTCCAACCCACCTTTTGCTAAAATAGCCAAACAACAAATAAAAAAAATATATGTCAAATTTTAATTTTGTCATAAAGAAGTCAGGTGACGCTGTTTTATCAAGACATAGCCGAATGTTCCCGAAAGGGACGCCGGAAGGCTGACTTTGCATAAACAGCCACTTTTGGGTCATTTTTAAGACTTGGTCCAGTTGACCTACACAGCCTTAAAAATCTTCGTCCCCGAGACGTTGAAAGGCCGTGTTTGCAATATTGACTTTTCTAATTTGAAAAACGATGAAAAAAAAAGTTATAAATAAGTCAGGTGATGCTGTTTTGTCATAAATAGCCGAATGTTCCCGAAAGGGACGCCGGAAGGCTGACTTTGCATAAATAGCCACCTTCGGGTCATGTTTAGAATTTTTGGTCCAAGTTGACCCACACAGCCTTATAAATCTTCGTCCCTGAGGCGCTGAATGGCCGTGTTTACAACGCCAAGTCTTTTATTGTAATTTGAAAAGAAAAAAAAATCAAAGAGTCAGCGGTCATGTGAATACCGTCTTTTGTCATAATAAACCGAGCCAGCTTCGGCCGCATCTTAAACCGTTCTTGCCGAAATAGCCTTAGAGTATCTTTCAGTTGTCGAAAGGTTATTTTCGTAAAAGAATGGACAAGTTTGTAAAGTGTCGAAATAATCCTCCCCGGCCTCAAAATTCATGTGAAATTTGGAAGGGGCCACATTTGCAAAAAATAACCATTTGGTTGCATTTGCCGAACAGAGAAAGGGAGCTGGAATTTTGTTTTTGAGTCTACCAATCTTTTGATTAGAACATGCGGGTTGTTTGATTTTCAAGTTTGTAGGTCATCTTCAAACCTTTGAAACCCAGTTTGTTCTAATATGAAAAAATGTTTAGTATTGTTTATCTTTTAATGGTCCGAACTACGCAAGGTCTGATTCACGCAGGGACGTGATACGTAAGCAATCTCCATACCACCACTAAAAAATAAAAAAAATAAAAAAAAAATATAATAATAAATAAATAAAAGAGAGTGTGGAAGATTTTCAGGGGGCACAATTGCCTAACTGCTTGGGTACATTTTTGATATATGATTGTCTGTCCAATGCCCTAACACTAACGTGATGACTTCCCTTTGATGTGTCCATATATAGAGAGTGGTTGGTTGTGGTAACTCCTCCCTGCAAAGCAAAATCAAAGGACAATGGCTCAGAACCGCAGAACCGAGTGGGTCGGTACTGATGACCGACAACAATTGATCGAACGGAACAACGGGTTGGTAGAAGAAGTGAAAATGCTGAGACAGCATGTGGCAGACATGTATCAGGCATGGATAACAGGAAAAGCACCACCCCCTCCACCGCCAAGTCTCTTGAGCTCGGTCATTTCCCAAGCACCCAACACCATAATGGAAGATCCCCCATACTCTCCATCCCAACACACTTATGGCAGCCTTCCCAGCTACCCGAGTAGCTCCATCACTCCTCAATGCTTCTCCGCTCCCCAACACCACTTCTTTCCCCACCATACTTCACTTTCCAAGCACCCGGCTCCACAAAATGCCTACCCACCTACACAAGCCTACCAAAAGCCACCTGGATCAGGTTTCCGGCCCTGTCAACATGCAAGAATGAAGAGGTTGCTGAAACGAGGAAAGGCTCTCACCCCCATCGGGGTATCTTATGCCAGTCTGTTTGAAAGGCTAAGGCATGCTGGTTCGATTGAGCCACTCCCCGCATGTACTATAAATCCGCTTGCAAGGAGCTTTGATCCGGCAGCACGATGCGCCTACCACTCCAATGTCGTAGGGCACAACATTGAGAGCTGTCATAGCTGGAGAAAGGAAGTAGAGAAAATGATCCGAGAAGGGCGGGTTACGATTAATAACAGTGACATGGAGCACTCGAACCTCCTCAAGAACTTGCCTACGGAGGTTGATGAGGTTGAAGCTGGTAATATTGATGCAAAGCTCAGTGGCTAAAATGCCAATTTTGATAAAGTGGGAGGACGTTTTGTTCCTTGGTCAGCAAGAGAGAAGCTTGTGGTGGCTCATTTTGTTGTCATTTCTGTTGTTCGGATTATTAGGGTTATGAGTCGGATGTTGTCTTATCCAGTTTGTTTTTAGGATTTTGTTCTGGATTGTTTTGTTTGTTTTGTTATTTAAACCATTTCGCCGGTAGTCTAATGCAAAGCCGGTCTTTTGTTAAGTTCCAGTCGTCTTTTTGTTTAGTCCTTTTATCATTTCGTTCAATGCCGATTCTAGGGACATGACATGCACCCAGTTTGGGCCTAATCTTAAAAGTTAATCATAAAACCCTAGGAAGGTGATCAAAGCATTCAAAGGAAATAAGAACGGTTTGAGATTATTCAGAGCCCGAGTCATGTGGAACTGGGGAAAGTTAAACACAAAGAAAATCGTTAAAGAAAGATTCGCCTAAATTGGCATGAGGGTCGTTCATAATAATAAGAATGAGAGTGTCGCCCAACGGTGCTTTAGAAGTGACAAACGAACAAAAACAGACGTTTAACATAATTGTCAAGTCCAGCACCATCAGAAGGGACTACAAGTTTAAATTGTGTTGTTTGCACTTGGCATGTTTTAAAGACTGGAATGACGAAGGCATTTTGTTCTGCTACCTAAACACTTTATCCTTCGTTACCCCTTTTGAGCCTTATTTATTTTTCCTTCATACCCCTCGTTCGGAATTAGCAGCAACGAATAAAATACGCGAGCATGGCGGGTAAGAGAAAAGAAAGAAAAGAAAACAACAAAATGGAAGAAGAAGAATAAAAGAAAAAGAGAGAAAAAAAACGACAAAAGAAAATGAGAAAATAAAAAGAGAAAAGAAAAATAATAACAAAAAGCAAAAAAGGGAAAGTCAAATGAAAAAGAGGAATTGGGAACTACGTTTGACCTGATTCCTCAAAGAGGATACGTAGGCGCTTCACGGCTCGGTCATAGTTTTGAAAAATGAAAAAAAAAACAATTAAAACATCCCCAAGCAAGAAACTGGGGCAGATGTTGCGTTTGATGTAAATAAATCTAATTCCGAAGGTTGTAATTAATAACCCAAAATGAATGCATTTTTGAGCCTTTAATACCCTTTCTTTCTAGCCCAATCCAAAAACCCACATTACGGTCCAAAGAAAGACCTTCCGATCAGTCTTCAAAAGATGCCAAGTCAGACAAATGAAGAATCTTACCGGCGAACATAACATTCTGTTCCACAGCAGAAAGGACTCTAATCTCCAGCAGAAAGAGTCGTACCGGCGACACTCCAAATCCCCAGCTGGAAAGTGATACAAATGAGAGAGTCTTATCGGTGAAAACCTTCACAGGCACCATAAGGCGATGAAAGCTGAGAGAAAACCAAAATGAGAGAGACTTGATAGTGAAAACCCTTCGGGCACTACAAGTCGAATAAGATTGAGAATCAGAGGGGGAATCGCCAATGGAAGATCTTGAAAGATGATTGACGGTAGAGGATAGGCCACATACGCATGTCATGGCCATTAGAGTCGGTATCTACGTTTGATAGGTTTTTATTTATAGTTTCTTTTGTAAAAGAGTCATCGTGTCCTTTGTCTTTTATTTTGTTTCTGTTGTTTTTCTCCTTTCACAAAAAATTTCCCCAATAGAGTCTGTCCGGTCAGAACAAGTATGAAATGACTTCAAAAATATGCCATCAGCTTTCCAAGATGAGATCTGACTAGTATATCCAAATGGTATAGTCAGCAAGGAACAAGCGCGAGGCCAGTGTCAAAAAAGATATCCCCAGCAAAGGGAATTGACAAAAGGATTGACGAGCATCAAGAGGGATATCCTTGCCAAAACCAAGGTTATAAACCTCAAAGACAAGGCCCGTGAACAGAGCAAGGAGAACAGTGAGCATAATTTGGCGAAATCCATACTAAACTAAAAGGTCAGGAAAATGCCAGTTTCCGAGCTATGCCACAAAAGAAGATGGATATCCCCAGCAGGAAGGGATTATCCCCAGCACATAATATCATCCCCAACAAGTTGTGGAACACAGAGCAAGGAGGGAGAAAGGGAACACCATCCCAGCAGGAGTATCACAACCAACCACCATGTTTTAAACTAACAATTTTGTTTGATTTGAAACAGGTAAGGGAAATGCCATTGAGGCAGAAACGCATGCCACAAGGGATATTATCAAACTGGGGCAGAAAATTTTCCTTCCATTTAGAAAATTTTCTGGAAGTCAGGTACCCCCAGCTGATAACATTTTACCCCCAACATGTAAGTAAATCAAGGGAGGTAGTCTTTGAAGGAAGAAGCTATGCAAAAACAAAACAAAAAAGGAATATAAAAAAAAAGAATAATAATAAAAATTTGGGGAAGGTAGAAAAGGAAAATTCATCCCAATCCCCAGCAAGTATTCGAGGTAAGACATTTTCAAGTCTTAAAGATATTTTGGGTTCATCCGCCCTCAAATAGGATATGTCGGGTTCATCCGCCCTCAAATAGGATATGTTGGGTTCATCCGCCCTCAAATAGGATATGTTGGGTTCATCCGCCCTCAAATAGGATCTGTCGGGTTCATCCGCCCTCAAATAGGATCTGTTGGGTTAATCCGCCCTCAAATAGGATCTGTCGGGTTAATCCGCCCTCAAATAGGATCTGTCGGGTTCATCCGCCCTCAAATAGGATCTGTCGGGTTCATCCGCCCTCAAATAGGATATGTCGGGTTCATCCGCCCTCAAATAGGATATGTCGGGTTCATCCGCCCTCAAATAGGATCTGTCGGGTTCATCCGCCCTCAAATAGGATATGTTGGGTTCATCCGCCCTCAAATAGGATATGTCGGGTTCATCCGCCCTCAAATAGGATCTGTCGGGTTCATCCGCCCTCGAATAGGATATGTTGGGTTCATCCGCCCTCAAATAGGATCTGTCGGGTTCATCCGTCCTCAAATAGGATATGTTGGGTTCATCCGCCCTCAAATAGGATATGTTGGGTTCATCCGCCCTCAAATAGGATATGTTGGTTTCAGTCTCTTTATTTCAAGTTTTGAAACAGGCGCCCACCTGAATAACGAGAGGAATACATTTCTGTCTTTTCATTTCTGTTCTAGGTCACCCACCAGTATAATGCGGGAATACACTTGTGTCTGTTCATTTCATATTCTAGGTCACCCACCAGTATAATGCGGGCATATCATTTTTCATATCTTTACAGCCAGGCGGAATACATTCAGTCTTTACTTTTAAGTGTTGAAGCCAGGCGCCCACCTGTATAATGAGAGGAATACATTCAGTCTTTACTTTTAAGTGTTGAAGCCAGGCGCCCCCCTGTATAATGAGAGGAATACATTCAGTCTTTACTTTTAAGTGTTGAAGCCAGACGCCCACCTGTATAATGAGAGGAATACATTCAGTCTTTACTTTTAAGTGTTGAAGCCAGGCACCCACCTGTATAATGAGAGGAATACATTCAGTCTTTACTTTTAAGTGTTGAAGCCAGGCGCCCACCTGTATAATGAGAGGCATAAATTCAGTCTTTTTATTTTCAAGTGTTGAAATTGGGAGCCCGCCCAGATAACAGAGGCATAAATTCAGTCTTTTTATTTTCAAGTGTTGAAGTTGGGAGCCCGCCCAGATAACAGAGGCATAAATTCA
The DNA here is from genome assembly GCF_000715075.1 of Nicotiana tabacum. Classification (NCBI taxonomy): domain Eukaryota; kingdom Viridiplantae; phylum Streptophyta; class Magnoliopsida; order Solanales; family Solanaceae; genus Nicotiana; species Nicotiana tabacum. The sequence continues at coordinate 53,000,390 of NC_134089.1, read as the reverse complement.
GTCTTTACTTTTCAAGTGTTGAAATTGGGAGCCCACCCAGATAATAGAGGCATACATTCAGTCTTTACTTTTAAGTGTTGAAGTTGGGAGCCCGCCCAGATAACAGAGGCATACATTCAGTCTTTACGTTTCAAGTATTGAAGTTGGGAGCCCGCCCAGATAACAAAGGCATACATTCCACGTCTTTGCCCATATGAGACGCACTTCCTAAGTTTACTTTTATCCCATAGGAGACGCACTTCCTAAATTAAGATTTTACGCATAGGAGACGCATTTCCTAAATTATTTTCATTCATAGGAGACGCACTTCCTAGTTCAAAATCATTAAGGTTTCACCCATAGGAGACGCACTTCCTAAGATTATTTAACCCCTAGGAGACGCACTTCCTAAGTTTAATTTCGTGCATAGGAGACGCACTTCCTAAAAAGTTTCATCAATAGGAGACACACTTCCTAAAGCAAGTTTCATCAATAGGAGACGCACTTCCTAAGTTTATTTCACCAACAGGAGACGCACTTCCTAAGTTTCAGTTTCACCAATAGGAGACGCACTTCCTAAGATATGCTTCACCATAGGAGACGCACTTCCTAAAGTTCAGTTTCACCATAGGAGACGCACTTCCTAAGCAAGTTTCACCAGTAGGAGACGCACTACCTAAAATTCAGTTTTACCATAGGAGACGCACTTCCTAAGTTCATTTCACCCATAGGAGACGCACTTCCTAAGTTTAGTTCTACCAATAGGAGACGCACTTCCTAAGTTCAGTTCTACCAATAGGAGACGCACTTCCTAAGAATAGTTTCACCAATAGGAGACGCACTTCCTAAAAGCAAGTTTCACCAATAGGAGACGCACTTCCTAAGCAAGTTTCACCAATAGGAGACGCACTTCCTAAGCAAGTTTCACAATAGGAGACGCACTTCCTAAGAATAGTTTCACCATAGGAGACGCACTTCCTAAAAGTTCAGTTTCACCATAGGAGACGCACTTCCTAAAGCAAGTTTCACCAATAGGAGACGCACTTCCTAAGCAAGTTTCACAATAGGAGACGCACTTCCTAAGTTCAGTTTCACCAATAGGAGACGCACTTCCTAAAAATATTTCACCAGTTGGAGACGCACTTCCTAAGCAAGTTTCACCAGTAGGAGATGCACTTCCTAAGCAAGTTTCACCAGTAGGAGATGCACTTCCTAAATCCATTGTACCAGTAGGAGACGCACTTCCTAAAAAGTTTCACCAGTAGGAGACGCACTTCCTAAGTTTATTGCACCCAATAGGAGACGCACTTCCTAAGCAAGTTTTACCAATAGGAGACGCACTTCCTAAGAATAGTTTCACCATAGGAGACGCACTTCCTAAAAGCAAGTTTCACCAATAGGAGACGCACTTCCTAAGTTAATTTCACCGATAGGAGACGCACTTCCTAAGTTTAGTTCTACCAATAGGAGACGCACTTCCTAAGCAAGTTTCACTAGTAGGAGACGCACTTCCTAGGTTCAGTTTCACCAATAGGAGACGCACTTCCTAAGCAAGTTTTACCCAGTAGGAGACGCACTTCCTAAGAACAGTTTTCCCAATAGGAGACGCACTTCCTAAGCAAGCTTCACCAGTAGGAGACACACTTCCTAATTTGATTCATTTTAAGTTCGACCATAGGAGACACCATTCCTAGTCCAGTTTTTTGAAGTTTACCCGTAGGAGACGCACTTCCTAATAGGGATTTTATTCATAGGAGACGCACTTCCTAGTTCTAGTCACTGAAATTTTCACCCTTATGAGACGCACTTCCTAGTTTAGCTCATTCCGATTCAACCGTAGAAGACACACTTTCTAGTTTGAGTCATTGAGGTTTTTATTTTTAGCAGACACATTTGCTAGCAAGAGTTTTGGTTTTACTCATAGGAGATGCACATCCTAGCCTAGTCTTTAGTTTACTCTCATCATTGTATCAATAGTGTAAGTGAGTTACAAATTTTGCTAACGACTCACAAATCTTCCCAGTACAAACTGGTTAGGAAATTTTGTTTGTTTTGTTTGTTTTGATTGTCAGGGACCCGCCTGTAGAACGAAGTTTGTGGTATGTCAAAGATCGAAGAAGTCAGGAGTCCGCCTGTAGAACGGGGAAACATTTTTCAAGATCAAGCAGTGACCCACTGGAAAGCAGAAGGATTACAACAGAAATCCCCAGCACTCAATCCAAGATAGAAGCAACAAGAAGCTCGCCCCAAGAATGCGAGTCAACAGTCTGAGAGGGTCAACAAAAGCTAGTCACAAAAACAAAAAAACAAAAAAACAAAAAAAAAAGAAGAAAAAGAAAAATGAATGAATCCAAAGCACAGAAGTGGAGAACAGATGTGATCTGCTCAAGAACTAGCGCCTACAACTAGCAAGTATCAAGGTTCAAGTCCAAAAGTCTGTATGAAGCACCATTCAAGACTCAAGACCAAGTTTCAGAAGACTGGAAGATAGGAATCCTTGTAACTAGTAGCTGATAGTTTTAGTTAGTCTTTTTCAGTTTTCATTTTGTTGTAATGGCGGGACCGCGGACCGGAACCTCAACGGAACGGCACCTCGATCGGCTCTTCACCTCGGTACACTTCACTATCTCTCTCATTCCCGAACTACACGTGGCCTGATTCCTGTATAACCAAGGATATGTAGGCAGCTCAGATACCAGGGCTCGGTCACATTCCCTCCCTTTCCTTAGTGTAGTCCGTCCAAGTAATGGTCGGGTCAAAAACACGGCTAGTCGTTCTTTGTCGGAAAACTCTTCGTGTTTCCAGTCAAAGAGGGGCAGCTGTAAGCACGTGATTTTTGACCCTCCCCGAGAATTTTCACATTTTTAGTGTGAATATGTGAAATTGGGTCTAGTATAGCTATTTTAACTATTTTTACTTTATTTCATTGCAAAAAGAAAAAATTACAAAAAAAAGTATATATATAAATTTTAGTTTATGTATCCCTCATAAAACTTGAAAAAATCAAAAATTGCACTTTATTTTGGTACTTTATATAAATTCAAAAATTAACAAAAAATATATATATAATTCTATTAATGTTTTGAAGTCATTTTAATACAAAAAATATTATTTCATATTTTTGTCTTTATTAAAAAAAAACGAAAATTACAAAAATAGTTTTATTAATATTTTATAGTTATTTTAACTTTGAAAAATACAAAAAAATATTACTTCATATTTTATCTTAATATTTAAAACGAAAATTACAAAAAAAATAGTTTTATTAATATTTTGTAGCTATTTTAAAAATCTTGAAAAAATATTTAAAAATATATAGTTTTGTTTAAATACTAGTCTTATTTTTGGTAGTTATTTTGCTTACATAGGACTAGTTAAGCAACGTGTTCCTATTTCTCGGGTCCTAGCAAAAGAATAATATTCGGGTTTAAACTACCCGGTTTTAGGCCTAATTTTCGGACCGAGCCCATAATAAACCGTGTCCAGGACACGTGGGGAACCCCACCACGCGTGGGGGACATATGCCTCGAACCCCACCACGCGTGGGGCTCATTTTCATGGGCAAAGCATTACAAAACACGGAACGAACAAAAAGGGACGGGGGGAATTTTAAAAAGGGACTTTTGGAAAAAATTGAGGAGATGACTGTTCTTCTTCCTTCTTAAAAGAGAAGAAGAAGCAGGTCTGAGAAAAACTCACGACCACCGGACCTCCCTCCCCACGCTCACACTCCCCGTCACGACCCCTCCGTTAAACCACCCGAACGACCCTCCAGCTGCCCAAACGACCACTGTTCCTCCGTCTTCTTCAAAAAACCAGTCCAAAAAACCCTACCCCGTCTCAACCCAAAAAAAACAGCTCCCTCCATCCCACCGGCAACCTTCTCCTCCTGTCCAAACAACCAAGGCTCCGACCGCCCGTCACCTTCCCCGGCACCCCCACTGCCCAAAACCACCATCAACATCCTCTTCCTCCCAAACTCCCTCGCGACCACTCCATTCCCTACTTCCCCCAGCACCGGACCAACTCCCCCATTGCCCGTAACTGCCACCCCAAACAGCTTCCCCCTCCTCGTCGTCACCTCCACGCCAAACCACCGAACACCACCACCCCGTCACCTTCCGTCGACCATGACCACTCCTCCATAGCTGTTTCTTCTTCACCAAGAAAAACTTAGCAAAGAACCCTAATCCGTCAACGTCGGAACACCATTAAAAACCCACCTTCACGCCAGCCTGAAAAATAGCCACCCTCCATTAATCTCCATGTTGAGTCGTCACTGCTGATCTCTTTTTCTTCTTCTGCAGCTCGCCTGAAACCAGCCTAAAAATCACACACATACAAAGATCTTCATCGCCACTGCTCCTTCTTCTTCGTCTATCACAGCCACAACAGCCATGAAACCTACTTGAGTGCTTCTGTGCTGGTTCGAGTTTGTTTCCGATCGCCGATTTTCCGTCTTAGTCTTTGGCTTACAGTCTGTTCGTGTTTGGCCATAGTGTCACGTTCTTCTTGTAACCAGTTGAAGATCTTAATATATCGAAAAGCTTCAAAGTCCGTTGAGGTCGTCTTTGTTCGTCGAGGTCCGGCGCGTCGAGTTTGTTCGTTGAAGTCGATGTTGAGGTTCGGTCCATGACTCTATGCATTTCTGTTTATTCAGGTTAGTAACCCTCGATGTATTGGATTAAAGAAATTTTACATTAAATGTTCGAAGATGCAATATATAAATTGATATGATGATTTTTTGCTTATGTTTCACCGTATGCATTTTAGTTCATTTTTGTGTTATGTTATTGTTGTTTACTTGATATCACTTGATTTAGTTGTATTAGTAGTCCTAAGACACAGTTTGACGTTGATTCGCTCGTCCCTTCGTTGTCTCAGTTTATTTGGACAAAATTAGTATTAGTACATGTTTGTTACTACACCCGAAACACCCATTCACTAGACTCATTTTATTAAATTTTGACAAGCTATAAGATTTTAATTGTAAAGAAGCCGTAAGATTTAGTGTTGCTAAAGGCGTAAAAATGGCATCCTTTTAAAATATATAAAAAATAAATAATAATAATAAAAATAAATGATAATAAAAAATAAAATGAGATGAGCCTCGCCGAATAAAAATACAAATTGCGGGGCCCTCATAAAACATACGTATCAAATACTTAGATTCCGGGACGGGCCGTTTAGCAAATTTTACGGCCTTCCCCAAAATAACAATACGTTAGTTGCCTTAGGCGCGTCTTAATAATTTATCTCCCTAAACTCGGGTGCACATTTATGTGACCCAAATCCAAATCTCAACGGAGTCGAAATATGTCTCCAGTCACGGGCACATTGATTGTGACGTGGCCCGAGACGCATTCCCACGTCGTTGCAAATTCATTTTAAAAAATAAGCATGAGATGAGCCTCGCCGAATAACAACACAAATCGTGGGGCCCTCGGTAAATACTTGTTTAAAATTACTTAGAATTCAGGAGGGTCGTTTAGCGAATTTCACGGCCTCCGCAAAAATAATAATGCGCTAGTTGCTTTAGGCGCACCTTTAATAATTTAATTTTCTTAAACTCGGGTGTGCATTTCATGCGACCCAAATCCGATCCCAAAACATCAAATAAAATGTGTTCCGGATTATGGGTGCATTTCATGTGACGTAGTCCAAAGACGTGTTTTAAATGATGTTCACATTTCTTTTAAAAACAATAATAGTAAAGCGGTTAAAAGATAAATTTGCACATAAGTTCATACTTGTATAAAATCAGATAATCAAGCCGAATATAACAATTGAGCGACCGTGCTAGAACCACGGAACTCGGGAATGCCTAACACCTTCTCCCGGGTTAACAGAATTCCTTATCCGGATTTCTGGTACGCAGACTATAATATAGAGTCATTATTTTCCTCGATTCGGGATTAAAATTGGTGACTTGGGACACCCTAAATCTCCCAAGTGGCGACTCTGAAATAATTAAACCAATCCTGTTTCGATTGTCCTTTAATTGGAAAAACTCCCCCCTGCGCCCCCGGGCGCGGCAAAAGGAGGTGTGACACCGATGTTCAACCCTCTTCTCCTCAAGTTGATCCTTCTTCTCCTGTATATGATGCTCCTTAGTTCTTCCCTTTCCCAACTTTTGTTGAAAGTGTATGGTTGTTGATTTTTCGTTGGAATTCCCTTGTATTTTTTTTGGACGAGTTTTGGAAGGTTTTACCGCCCCTACCTTTAAAGTGTGATGATATAAAGATTTTTATTGCTTTTGCCGCATATTATTCTTTCTGCTCTTCAATTTTTGAGCTTATTTTTTCACTTAAAATGCTTTAATAGACCATGACTTGAATATGCACGGGTTTTCAAAAGAAGGCCCTTTTATTTAACGACATTGAAGAAGATGACATCTCATCTTCATATTGGTGCAAAGATATGAAACAAGAAGTTTATATGAAATAAGAAGTAATTTGAGGAAGTTATATTTTTTGACCTCTCAAATAGTACATTTTTTTCGTAACTGTTTGCATAACATTTTCATAACTACTTTCATGATAGCAGGTTTACAAATTCGGGTAAATCTTCCCGCAATTAAATTTATGGCCTTAACTTAGAAGCTCGTGGGAATATGTTGCATCCTTTTTGCGAGTTTGAACACCTTTGAAATTTTTTGAAAAATCTTCAAGGTTTTAATTCAGTCTGAACTATGCCTTTGGTATACAACTTCCTTCCAAGTGTAATCTTCTATATGCATAGTTCCCCCAGTGTTGGAGCATTGAAGTATGAAATCTCGAATACTGGATCAACTCCTCTCTGAAAAGGAAAATACAAACGGGACTTGGAGATAATTTTTTTGATGATGACTGCATAACCCTTTTTTCATTAGAAAGGTTATAACCTAGACCGAGAATAATCAGTATTCTGTATGTCTTTTAGGTCTAATATTATCATCTGATATGGGCCATCTTTTTGCCTATCATCTAAAATGGTTATTAAAATTCAAATGAACAAAATAAAATCGAACTCGCATGATACCTGATTGTGGGTATTATCCTCGTTTAGAAGTAATACTTCTTCAGATGGACTACATTCCAATTTGACAGAAACACCTTGCCATCCGTGGTTTCCAACTCGTATGCTCCTTTTCCAGCAATTCCTCTAACCATATATGGTTTTTCTTAATTTGGACTCAAATTTCCTGCGTTTGCTGCTTTTGTTTACCTTGAAAATGGTAATTACAATTAGATTTGATTTTGTGGTTCTAAAAATATGTGATCTATTTTTATACTAGTTGTTAAGCAGTAGATGCTAAGTGTGAGACTAGAAAATGAGATAAGAACTTTGAAAGCAGTATGTTTAAGCAAACCAAGTGGTTGAGAATCAGGGCCTCGAGCCAGATTATACGGGGCCTCGAGGTCGAGCTAGATACTAAGCCATGGTCAGCCGATGAAGGACTAACAGTTTTGAGAGCTTTGATGAAGGCTCTCTAAGATCAACAATGAGTAATAAATGAAGGACAATAAATGAAATACAATAAATGTAAGCAATAAAATCAAGGGAGAATGTGTTTAAGTTAGAGAGTAGAGAATGTTCTTGTTCTTGTATTGAATGTTATGTGTGTTTACAAAATGATAAGAGTCCCCTTTATATATGAGGGAGAATCCCAACATAGTACAAATGCATTTATTACAAGGATTTGAGGATGGTACATCCATTTAATGCCACGGTACGGGCTTGAACTAGCCTAATAGACTTGGTCAGCTTTAATCACATGCCTTGGGAACTTTCCATTTGTCCATCATAGCTATTGATTTGCACAGCCTCGAGGTCGATCATTGAGAGCCCTTGGGGTCGAACCCCGAGCTGAGCCTCGATCCTTCTTGGGGCGGTCCCTATGAAGTGCCATAATGATTATAAAATTGGATTCTCTAATTTTTACCGTATATAGATAGTCCCCGTATTTATTAGAATAAAAATGATAAGAAACGGTCTTGACATCGACTTCCTCGAGCCTCTCATGATGATGTCACTCTTATGACGTAAACTTTTGCGATAATTGAAACGTCCCATTAGTTCATCTTTCCAAAAGTGTTCAATGCACCATCGGTTTATTTCTCAAAGCGATAATATCACCTCCGATCCGTCTCCCAAAAAGCATTGATTGCGCCTTTCGATAGGTTTCCCAAAGGCATTGATTGCACTGTCGGTTACGCTACCGCCTTTCTATAAATGGACTCTTTCTTGAACAAAAACTTCATCTAGTCATTTTTCAACAGCCTTTAACTCCTTTCTTCTCTTAATCCCCATCCAACTCTATTTCCCATGATTCAATCCCATGACCGCAAGGTCACACGACAACGTTCTCGCCAGTTATGTTATGGCTCTTTCTCAGAGCTTTCCCCCACTGAGTGGGATCGCACTGGTTTGTTGTTGTTGTTGTTGTTGGCCCGAAATAATGAGAGAGGGGCTTCAAACTATTCCCGTATTAGGGTATATGTGGACCATGAACTTCTGCTCATCTCTCTTAACTTCAACCTGGTGGAGCTTCTCCTTTTGCTTTCCATGGAGTGAGGTGGTGCCATCTACTAACTTTTGCATCCCACACTGGTGCAATGTCTCAAGAAGTGGATTCCCAATAGTAGTGCTGGCGAGACCCATACTCACCAAATTTTTCACCGAGCCACAATTTTTCCGGCCTGTTAAGAGCTTTTGCTCTTTGGCGGGCTACGACCTCTTATTCATATTTTTTTGCTTCTTCATCTTTTTCTTCTTCTTCGGAGGTTCTATAAGGCATCATTTGGAAGATTGAAATGGGGTCCTCGAAGGAATAGTTCTCGCAGATATTGCTTCCGAGGATGTACCTCCGAGAGTAGATTAGACTTTAGCTGTTATTTTTTGCTTCTTTGTTTCTGTGTAAAGACCCTTTGTGGGCTTTTGTAATCATCATTTATTAATATAAAAATGTTTCTTCAATTTGTCTTTGATTTGTGCTAGATTTCCCTTTGTCTGCATTTGTAAAGAATCTGAGTATGTGACTTACCTATCGGTCCGAATACCGGGCCTAGGCGTAGGAATTTCCTTGGTTCTTAATTGGATAATATGATATTCCCTGAACCCTTTGTCATTCCTCGGACCAAGTCCGGATTGACTTGATACAAACTTAGGCCGCCGGAACTAGCGACTTCGAATTGAGTGAGAATGAGGCCTCGAATTTTAGAACAGAACTTAGCCCTTTTAGGCCCCATTGATAGTCCTCGAGAGACGGAGTTGCTTGACCACCTGAAAATAAAGACAGCCCTCAGACCTTTCCAAATAGTCCTCGAGTGAGAGTTTATCTGAACTTGAGCGACCTCGAAAACTTGCTTTGAAAATTGAAGAAAGCCCTAGGTGTCATAGATAGACACCGGATGAGGATACGCTTGGACTCGGATGGCCCCTAGGCTAAAGTAGACGAGAGAGCATTTAAATTGATTTGAAGGTGAAAATAGCCCCGAGGCTTTATTAATAATTCTCGAGAGAGAACCGGCTTGGGCTCAGGTAGCCCGAGGGCCAAGGAATCGGGTGAATGACCTGCGCTTGTAATAGCAAAGGTCCTCGAGATTGGGTACTATCTCAAGGCTTAGGTTTATATGGATAGCTCCTTAGAGCTCATAGATATAGCAATGGGGATCCTCAGGATCGGGAACCATCTCGGGGCCAGGTTGATCCCCCTTTTAGAGCCCATTCTGTATTACCAAAGGTCCTTGAGATCGGACACCATCTCGAGGCTAAATTGGTGTCGACAGCTCCATAGAGCTTATATTCACTTTGATAGAGATCCTCGAGGTCGGGCACCATCCCGAGGCTTAGATTGATATTGATGGCTCCTTAGAGCCTATAGTTATGGTAGCAGAGATCATCGAGATTGGGCACCATCTTGAGACTGGATCGATATGGGAATCTCTAACCCCTCGAACGTTGTGCGACAACTTCACTTGTATGGCACAACCATGAAGCGCCCGAGATGGTCCCATCGGTACACTTTTCCGAAAGTGATAATGGCCTAGTCGGAATTAATTAGCCTTTAGAGCAGGCGGACAGTCGCCGCTTTCTCTATATATGAGTTTGTTTCCTCCCTTTTTGAAGATTCCGCTGTTTTGAGCCGCTATCCCTTTTCATAGAGCTCTTCTTCCTTGCATCATCCTTTCCATTATTTTAATTCAAAGTTTTTGCCTGAGTTCCCATTTTCCTTCTCATGTTTTATCATAGCCATGGCTGCTATGCCCAAATTCATTCACCAAGAAGAGGAGGGTTCCGCCTCTTCTTCCTTCTCAATCGGTGGTATACCACCGGTGCATGGCGAGCCAACCTCAAGATGCTTTGTATCGAGGAGGGACCTTTCGTTAGAGAGACCTCCCAATGTCGAGGGCCATTGGGATCATGCATCAAGGTTCACTTCATCAATAGGAGAGGTATAACTCGAGGCAGTAAGGAGAGACTGTGGATGGGGAGAAAAGGTGGTACTGTAGGTACCTTCCCTATAAGTGAACATCACGGCTCATACAGAGGGTTTTGTACACGTATACATGTACCCCTTCACATTGGGCCCTCTCGATAGAGTCGTGCTTGACTTCTGTCGAAGATATCGAGCTACCCTGGCATAGGTTCACCCGTCGTTCTGAAGGATAGTGATGATGATGAGATTCTTTGCACAAGAAGCTGGGCTCGAGTTCACCCTTAGCCATCTCGTCAGATTGTACCAAACCTTTCATTTCCGAGGCTTGATAGCTTTGCGATGCCGATCCACCAGGCCCATTGTTGTCGATAATTAAGAAGATGGGGATCGAGGGTAGATGAATCAATTCGTCCGAGTAAGGACTGTCGATGTTTTCCCTGTGGAGTTCCTGCCGTTTCCTAAGAAATGGAATGTCACACGTAAGTGGTACACTTGTATTTTTATCTTTTTTTGCACATGGTGGAGACAGATTCTGTAAAGACGCTTTCCTTTTCTTTTTTTGCAGCAACCCCGTGGATGCCATACGAGGTCCCCAACCTGATGAATTGAGCTTGGAAGCTGGCAGCTCGCTCGACCTATGATAAGTGTAAGTGGAGAGATCTATCCAAGGGTAGATGGGAGGCAAAATACCACGGTACATGCTGTGTGGTTTGCTTTATTTGGAGGGTACTTTCCTTTGTGTGTACTAACTCTGTCATCGCAAGCATTGGAGAATTTCCTGAGGTGAGATCGTGCTCCCTCGGAGAGGAGGAGGGGTTGTCGTCTTCAAGACTGAGGAATAATAACAAACGGAAGGAACCCTCACAGGGCGAAGGTGCTCATAGCGAGACAAGTCCTGCCTGGAGGCCCAGAGAAGATGTCTCGACTGAGCCTGCACTACCCGAGGCTTCCGGCCTTGAAAAAATGGTTCCTCCTTTGCCATCGTCTTCTTTTCCCATCGAAGGTATTTCGAGGGACAAGGAATCTCTGCCGCTATCTTCTCTTTTCATCGAAGGTACTTCGAGGGGCGTTCGAGGTTATGGGCCGCGTGACTCAAGCGAGGTCTCAAATGATCACGTTCCTATTGGGAGTGGTTCTGCTGGGGCCGATAAGACCAGGCCGGTAGGTGTGCATTTAACTTTGGGGAGGCTCAACAACTCTGTTCCGTGGTGAGTTTTGGCCGATTGTATCAGTTTTTCAGTTTTGCACTTCCATTTTCTTATTGAGCTCCTTTTTCGCAGGCCTTTGACAAGCTCAAGTCCGAGTTGCTCTGCTAAGAATCCAGGTTGAGGAAAGCCTTGGATGGGGAGAAACCCCTCAGGCTTTTTTGTGATAAAAGGGGAGATGAGTTGGTATACCTACGGTATGAGGCGAATCAGAGCCTGAACTATGAAAGCCACCTTAAGAAACAGGTAACCTTTACTCAGAGGGAATGCATGCTTCTTCTTCTATCCTTAGAGATTAATGTTTTGATATTTCAGTTGCAGAGCAAGACAGAGGATCTGGAACTCCTTTGGGGTGAGGTTGGCCAGGCCAAGTATGAGTGTAATGGGCTAAGGGCTCAGATAGATACCCATGTTGCGGCCAAGAAGAATGATTTGGCCCAGGTTTCTGCCCTCGAGGTGCAGCTGCGGAATGCCCATGAGAACATCTCCGTTCAAACGAGTAGGATTGCAAGGCTCGAGTTTGACCTTTTGGAGATGAAGGTCGAGGTCGTGGATGTCCGGGCTGAAACTGAAGAGATTCGGGCTAAGGCCGACAAGAAAGTGTCCGTCTATTTAAAAGATGCTACCGAAGCTCGGGTTGAGCTGAGAGGGGCTTGTGATCAAGAGAGCAAAAGCAATGAATATGCCCTGTGTAAATCTTGGAGGGAAACCCTCGAAGAGATTCACGCAGGGGCTTCGATCTCTCGGAAGAGATAGCGCAGGCCAAGATGGATGAATACAACGCCAAATTCCTCGTATCTGATGCCGAAGATAATGGAGAAGAGTCCGATGGGGCCGCAGTCCTTGAGGGGAAAATAGACTAGGCTTTTTTCTTTTTGATTTTTTGTACAGTTTTCTTAGAGAACTTTGTAAATGTAGCCTTGCATTGTTTCATACATGCGTATATGTAAAGCAACCTTTCGGTTTTCTCCTTCCATGATTTTTATTTGCTTGTGTATGAATTTCTTTGCCTTGAGTTTTGATGTTTTGTCAATGAGTAGCTAGACGAATTGGCCTTTGAGTAAAAACCCTTAGGTTTATAATTCGGCCCTGGGGTTTGTCAGGCTGGCTCGTAGGCTCTTACGCATTTGCCCTTAGGCATTTTTAGTTAACTATTTTATGCTCAGTCTCCGAGTCGGATTTTGACTCGAGCTTATTGACCCTTAATTTTTTGAATTTTAAGCTGGCTCTTAGGCTCTTACGTTCGGTACGACCTCTTAATATAGGTTGGCGACAGTGGCTCTTATGCGTGGGGTCGGTACGACCTCTTAATATAGGCCGGCGACAGTAGCTCTTACACGTTGGGTCGGTACGACCTCTTAATATAGGCTGGCGAAAGTGGCTCTTATGCATTGGGCCGGTACAACCTCTTAATATAGGTTTTATTTTTCCCTCGCTAAAGACTTTTTGAAGTTTTTTTGTGTTCGCCCGACTCTTCAACGGCTTGATAAGAGCCTCAATTATGAGTCGTTATGTAGCGATAAATGAGCACCTCGAGAGGTTTTGCTCGATGGCTAAATTGTTTTGAAGCCTATTGTTTGGAGTTGAAGGCCTTTTTGCAAGGCCTTATAAATTTTATCATGCCTTACTTGAGGTCTTACAGATTTGGTTACTTGGTACAAGTATAATTCACGCCTTGCTTGAGGTCTTACAGATTTGGTTACTTGGTACAAGTATAATTCATGCCTTGCTTGAGGTCTTAAAGATTTGATGTTGCCTTATGAAGGTCTTATGAGCTTGAGGTTGCCCGCATAGGGTCTTATAGCCTCGGGTTTTCGAAAAAATCGATGGGGGTGGCAGTCGGCGATAGTCCCCGAGTCATCAAAAGTTTCTTGGCTTTGGAGCCATTCCTTATAAAACTTGGTATATCCTCATTGAGGGATTACGAGTTTGAAGTTTCGGACCTGGAGGACATGTGGCCTAGAGTTTTTGGCGTTAGTCCCCGAGTATTCCGGAAATTTCTGGCTCTGGAGCCATTTCTTATAAAAGTGGCATACTCATTTGAAGTGCAAAGCGTTTTGATGGAGGGGAAATATTCTTCGATTACTTGGTACACGTATACATGTTTTTGTCGTCAAGGGCTCAATTATTCTATGCGGACACGGTTCATTCGACCGTTTGGCCCGATACATCATTTTCCTATTGAGACCTGTTTTGGCTTATTTTGACTTCTTCGAGAAGGTGATCTTCCTGGGGGATGCCCCCCCAGTGTTAGAGGTTGATTGAAGAGAAGCCTTGAACACTTGTGAAATTCTCATTAGGTAGCATATAAGTGTTGCCTCGTAAAATCCTTGTCGGTAAAACCCTTCTTGGGATAAAACCCGATCGAAGGAAAAGAGTGCAATGTATGCTTTGAAACCTTAAGGTCTTCAAGTTGGACAGCGCTTCGACTGTTCTGATCGGACACCTGCACAAAGGTTAGTGTAAGATGCAAATAAAAATGGAGATGGTTATACCTTAGTGGTGATGGCACTTTGAGCCTCGATATGCTTCAAACGTTTGCTTTGGGGATGCGACATGGTCCTTTGCTTGTTTTATTCAGGTGTAGCTGAGAATGTGTTCGTGATTGCTACTTCACTGTTTGCTTATCCTTTGGCTCCTTCGATGTTGGAGGCGTTGATGTCGGTGCCACATCGTGCACCGTGAATATTTCCCTTGCTGCATTTTGCTCCCCGTATACCGTTTTTATTCCATCCTTTGTTGGAAACTTCATCATTTGATGAAGGGTTGATGGTACTGCTCTCATGCAGTGTATCCATGGCCTTCTAAGCAAGGCGTTGTACCTCATGTCTCCTTCGATGACATGGAATTTGACATTTTAGGTTGTGCCGGCCACGTTGACCGGGAGGGTGATTTCTCCTTTCGTTCTTTTGCTCGCCATGTTGAATCCGTTGAGGACTCGAGAGGCGGGCACAATTTGGTTGAGCATTCCGAGCTGCTCCACCACTCTCGACCTGATAATGTTAGCCGAGCTACCTGGATCCACAAGCACACGCTTAATTTGAAATGTATTTACAAGAAAAGAAGTTACCAAGGCATCGTTATGAGGTTGATATAGGGTCTCGATGTCCTCGTCGCTGAATGTGAGAGCATCTTCGGGTATGTAACCCCGAGTTCTCTTCTCCCTGATAATGGATATTTTTGTTCTTTTGACAATGGGTTTCTACGGGATGTCGATTCCTCCAATGATCATGTGGATGACATGTTGCGGCTCATCTGTTTCATTCTTCATGTTCACCTCTCTTTACCGGAACTGATTTTTAGCTCGGTCGCTAAGGAACTCTCGGAGGTGCCCTTTGCTGAGTAGCTGAGCTACTTCTTCTCAGAGCTGTCTGCAATCTTCGGTCCTATGACCGTGTGTGCCGTGAAATTCACACACTAAGTTGGGGTTCCTCTGCGATGGGTCTAATAGTACAGGTCTTGGCCACCTAGTGTTTTTTATTTTATTGATGGCAGATACGATGTTTGAAACATCAACGTTGAATTTATGTTCCGACAGGCGGGGTGCCTCTGTCGGTCCTATGTGTCTATCAAATCCGGCTCTGCTCACGAGTCCTCGAGGATTCTAACCTCAATTTGTCCTTCGATCATTTGGGGGTATGTTACACCTTGGGGAGTTTCTCCTATCTTCGGTGTATGGTTGGTACCTTTCCTTGTTTGGCTTTGGCTCCTTTGCCAGGAGTCTTCTTGGATATACCGAGCCCGAGGGGGCTCCCAGTTGGTTGTCCTCGACCCTAATCTTCAATTGATATTGGTTTAGGACATCCGACCAAGTCACGGCGGGGTATTCAACCAAATTCTGCTTCAGCTACTTCGAAGCCACCGAGCTTCGTTCGTTCAAGCCTTGGGTGAAGGACTGTCCTGCCCAGTCATCGGATACTGGTGGTAATTCCATTCGCTCTATTTGAAAGCGAGATACGATCTCCCGCAGCATCTCGTTTTCTCTTTGTTTGATTTTGAGGACGTCGGATTTCCTTGTAGCCACCTTGATGGCACCGGCATGTGCCTTTATGAAAGAATCTGCCATGGCAAATGGGTCCTACTGAATTCGGAGCTAGGTTGTGATACCATATTATGTCCCCTTTCGAGAGTGTTTCTCCGAACTTTTTTAGCAGGATAAATTCGACCTCGTCGTCCCTTAGGTCATTGCCCTTCACCGCACAAGTGTAAGCAGTGACGTGCTCGTTAGGGTCCAAGGTTCCATTGTACTTCGGAAGATCGAGCATTCTGAATTTCTTCGGGATGGGCTTTGGAGTGGCATTTGATAGGAATGGCTTTTGTATGAATTTCTTTGAATCAACACCCTTTAGGATTGGGGGTGCGCCTGGGATTTGGTCGACCCTTGAATTGTAGGACTCCACCTTTTTGTTGTTAGCTTCTATCATCTTTTCGCCCGATTCAATCCTCATTTTGAGGTCCTCGAGCATCTTCATAATAGCATGGTCGGCTGCTAACCCATTGTTACTCGATCTTTCCGGTACATATTCGGCTCGAGGGGCCATTTACGGTGCTGTTGTGTTTGGAGTTTTTTGGTGGCTTTGCAGTTGAGCAATCGCGAGCTGTTGTGCCTGTAACATCTCAAAAACAACGTGAAGGCTAACCTCTTGCTCCCATCGCGCTGGGATTTCTTGAGCTTTTTGTTGGTTTTCTTGGCGTATACTCCTGTTAGTATGTGAGCTTATGTCAACGTGTTGGGCGTTACGCGAGACCACGTCCACGGGAATTAGTTCTGATTCATCCTCAGGGTTTTATGGTGGTACACCAATACCTGGAACAGCTACACCATTCTCTCTATGGTCCTCAAGACCGTTGTTTTCATGTGTGTTTATTGAGTTAGACATTTAGACCTGAAATCAAAGATTCTTGGACAAGAAAAAGTGTGAAGAATAACTTGCGTTATGTAGTAAACCAGCAAGAAAATAACCACTATTATTTTTGGCCCCACGGTGGGTGCCAAACTGTTTACCTTGAAAATGGTAATTACAATTAGATTTGATTTTGTGGTTCTAAAAATACGTGATCTGTTTTATGCTAGTTGTTAAGCAATAGATGCTAAGTGTGAGACTAGAAAATGAGATAAGAACTTTGAAAGCAATATGTTTAAGCAAACTTAGTGGTTGAGAATCGGGGCCTCGAGCCAGATTATACGGGGCCTCGAGGTCGAGCTAGATAATAAGTTGTGGACAGCCGATGAAGGATTAACAGTTTCGAGAGCTTTGACGAAGGCTCTCTAAGATCAATAATGAGTAATAAATGAAGGACAATAAATGTAAGCAATAAATGTAAGCAATAAATGTAAGCAATAAAATCAAGGGAGTATGTGTTTAAGTTAAAGAGTAGAGAATGTTCTTGTTCTTGAATGTTGTGTGTGTTTACAAAATGACAAGGGTCCCCTTTATATATGAAGGGGAATCCCAACATAGTACAAATGCATTTATTTCAAGGATTTGAGGCTGGTACATCCATTTAATGCCACGGTACGGGCTTGAACTAGCCTAATAACTTGGTCAGCTTTAATCACTTGCCTTGGGAACTTCCCATTTGTCCATCATAGCTATTGATTTGCACAGCCTCAAGGTCGATCATTGAGATCCCTCGGGGTCGAACCCCGAGCTGAGACTCGAGCCTTCTGGGGGCAGTCCCTACAAAGTGCCATAATGATCGTAAAATCGGATTCTCTGATTTTTACCGTATACACTTTTTGAGGCCGAATTCCCCAATCTTGAAGCACCTCAAGTTGGATTTCCTGTTATAATATCGTTCAATCATCTCATTCAAATTAGTGCTGCTTCTCTCCTTTCTTCTATTAAATCCAAATTTACCCGTAACTCTTCCTCACTTATTACTTTAGTGGTATGTGTATACCTCGTTCTTGGTTTGCCTATCTAAATCAAAATCAAATCTTATGTTCTGTACACAAGTGAAAATGGAGTCTCGACCGTACTGGTTTTTGCCGTTGTTCGGTAAGTCCATAGCACCCCTAGTAGTACTTCTGTCCATTTTCCTTTTGATTCTTCTAATCGCTTTTTAAGTTATTGATGATAACCTTATTTTCAAGTCTGTTTGTCCATTGGCCACTGAGTGATAAGGTGTGGAAGTAATTCATTTAATCTGCCAACTTTGAAAAAATTCGGTGACCTTCGCGCCTATGAATTATGGGCCATTGTCACAGACGATTTCCTTTGGAACTCTAAATCGACATATAATATATCTCCAAATGAAATATGTGACTTTCTTTTCTCGCACCTGTTTAAAGGCACCTGCTTCTACCCATTTTGAGAAATAATTCGTTAAAATTAACAGAAACCGTACCTTTCCTTTAGCTTGAGGCAAAGGCCCCACGATGTCCATCCCCCATTTTATGAAGGGCCATGGTTATATAACTGAATGCAACAGCTCTGCTGGTCGATGCTTGTTATTGGCATATCGTTGGCATTTATCACACCTGGGTACGAAACTTTCTACTTCTTCTTCCATTTTTGGCTAATAATATCCTGCCCTTAGTAACGTCTTCACCAACGATCTTCCCCCGTCGTGATTTCCATAATGCCCCTCATGTACTTCTCTCATTACATATTTCGTTTGTGATGGTCTGAGGCACTATGCTAAGGTCCACCAAACATTTTGCGATATAAATTTCCATGAAATAAGCAGTACTGGGCAGCTTTCAACCGTAACAATTGGGATTTCTTCTTATCCTCGGGTAAGATACCATATTGCAAAAAGCTCACAAATTCTTTTCTCCAATCCCAAGTTAAATTGTTGAAATTTACCTCACTCTTGGTTTGATCGAGTGTTGAATGAAAAAAATGTACCACAATAACATTTTATGTATTTGTTGCTTCTGCAATAGACACGAGATTTGCCAGCGCGTCTGCTTTTGCATTTTCCTCTCTATGTATTTGCACGGCTTTCCATGTCTAAAATTGTCTAAGCAATTCTCGTACCCTTTTGAGGTATTGTTGCATTCGTGTATCTCTCACCATGTAAGTTCCCTGTATTTGATTAACTACTAGCTGCAAGACACTTTTGATCACAATTTGTTCGATACCAAGTTCTTGTGCCTGCAATTGCAGCTTCATACTCTGCTTCATTGTTAGTGATTGGATAACATTTTATCGCCTATCTTATGACTTTGCCTTAAGGTGGAATTAAGATAATACCCAAACCTTCTCTTTTAACATTTGAGGAACCGTCAGAATAGGTTCCAAGTCCCCGGATTAGCTCTGGTAAACACTTGTAGTTCTTTTTTTGCTTCAGGAACTAGGTTCATACTAAAATCTGGTACAAAATCTGCTAACACTTGTGAATTTTTTGCAGTTCTAGGCTGATATATAATATCATATTCACTGAGTTTTATTGCCCATTTAGCTAATCTACCTGGTAATTCATGTTTATGTAGTATGATTCTTAGGGGGAAAGTAGTTATAACAAAAATAGGATGACACTGACAGTAAGGCCGTAACTTTCTTGAAGCCATAATTAAAGCTAAAGCAAGTTTTTCTAGGTGAGGAAATTGTGTCTCAGCATCTAGTAAAGACTTACTAATATAATAAATTGGAGATTGTTTACCTTTATCTTCGCGTACCAATATCGCGCTTACCACCAGTTCTGAGACAACAAGGTAAATAAGCAATATCTCTCCGTTTTTTTGGTTTTGCTAATATAGGTGGATTTGATAGATACATCTTTAGTTCCTTCAGATCTTGTTATCACTCGTCAGTCCATTCAAACTGATTTTGCTTTTTCAACACTGAAAAGAATTTAAAATATTTTTCTGATGACTTTGATAAAAGTCTTCCCAGAGTTGCTATCCTTCCTGTTAATATCTGTACTTCTTTCTTACTCGTGAGTATATATGGTATTTCCTCAATAGCTTTGATCTGTGTGGGATTTACTTCAATATCTCTGTTAGAAACAAGAAAACCTAAAAACTTACCTGAAGCCACGCCAAAAGCACACTTTTCCGGATTTAACTTCATGTTGTACTTGCGGAGAATCTCAAAGGTCTCAGACAAATGTTGAAAATGATCCCCCACATGTGTTGACTTTACCAACATATCATCTATGTAGACTTTCATAGTTTTTCTCAGGTTTTATTGAAATATTTTAGTCACCAGTCTCTGATATGTGGCTCCAGTATTTTTCAAGCCTAATGACATGACTTTGTAACAGTAAGTCCCCCTGACTGTGACAAATGAAGTTTTTTCCTTATCTAGAGGGTCAATTTTTGTCTAAATATAACCTGAATATGCATTTAAACAACTTAAAAGTTTATGACCTGCGGTAGAATCAATTAATTGATTTATATGAGGTAAATGAAATGAATCTTTAGGATACCTTATTTAAATCAGTATAATCTAAACAAACTCGTCATTTTCCATTCTTTTTTGAAACCACAACAATATTAGCTAACCTGTCATGGTACTTTACCTCTCGTATTGAATCAATTTTCAGAAGCTTTTATACCTCATCCTGAATTACTTGATTTTTGAAGGACCCTTGATTCCGTTTCTTTTGCTTGATAGGTGGGTGTAATGGATCCTCATTTCTCTTTTGAGTTATCACCTCTGGCAGTATACCTGTCATATTTGAATACAACTAAGTAAAACAATCTGCATTAACACGTAAAAATTCAATTAACTTACCTTTCATCTCTGGGCTAAAATTTGCTCCGATATAAACTTTTCTGTCTGGCCAGTGGACAACTAGTATTATACCTTTGATCTCCTCTGTGGTTATTTTAATATTCTTATTTTCCTCTGGCTCTTGAATCACATCAGGTCTTGAGTCGACACCAATCTTCCCTTGTGTGTTTTCAATTAAGGTACGAACAACAATATCCTCAACTAGATTCTGTAATTGCTATTTCACATCGGCATCATTAGCTACTATGTTTGCAATCACCACCGAGTAATACTTCGTGAATCTTGTTGATCTCCTCGAATTTGTCGGATTCCCCACTATGAAGGGAATTTGATTACTTGATGCAACGTGGATGGGACAACATCCATATCATGAATCCATGGTATTCCCAATATTATATTATAGGTCATGTCCGCGTCTATCACCTGGAACTTCCTATCTTTGATGACTCCTTCTGCAAATGTGGAAAGTACAATTTCCCCTTTCGTAACAATGCTTGAATTATCAAACCCAGACAAAGACTGTGCTTTTGGTGTGACCTTATCATTGACTTGCATCAATCAAAACTCGTTTTACATTAGTATCATGTACAAGTAGAGATATTACCAGTGCATCGTTGTGAGTAATCATCAAGCCGTCCGTGTCTTTATCTTCAAATATTATATTGTCGACATCTAAGACTTGGCAGACTCACTTTCCGTGAGTGACAGTAACCTTTGATGTCTTTTTTGCGGCTGTGTATGTTAATCCATTGACCTCATCTCCTCCGGTCATGACGTTGACTGTTCTCTTTGGTGATGGAGGTTTTGGGGTTCTAGTCTATTCTTCATGTATGATTGTCTTCCTTTTTCACTGAGTAGATTGGTAAGATAGCCTTGCTTTAATAAATGTTCGACATCTCCATGCAAAAGCCTGCAATCTGCTATTCTATGGCCATGATCATTCTGAAACTCGCACGAAAAATTTGGGTTTCTTTTGGTTGGATCTGATCTTCTTTCTTTCGGCCATTGCACCTTATCTCTCATACTTCTTAAAATAGCCACCAATTAGAAGATACTAATGTTAAAGCTATAATCCCTTATTCTTGCTTGTGTACTGGAGTCATTGCTTCGGGCATCCCACTCATTTTTGAACCTGGATGAAGAACTCGCGTCTTTTTGTCTTGATCTTGAATAAAATCGTGTATTCTCTTGTTTAGATCGAGGGTCTAGCCCCGCGAGTCCCATGTATGGATCGTACCTATTTTTATCGGACCTTCTTTCTGATTCTGAGCGTCTCGAACCTGCTCTTTCTTTAGCCCTTGGATGTGCAATTGTATCTTCTTCTATCCGTAGCTTCATACTGTATCTATTGTACACATCATTCCAAGTTGTTGCAGAAAATTCTCGCAAACTTTCTTTCAACCTCCTCGTGGCTTCTGAACTTTTCTCGTTCAAGTTGTTCGCGAATGCCATAGCCGCCCAGTTATCAGGTACTCGTGGCAACGTCATCCTCTCTCATTGGAATCTATCGACGAATTCCTTGAGCAATTCTGTACTCCCTTGTTTAACCTTGAAGATGTCTTCCATCCTTTTTTCAATTTTTTGAGCCCCCGAATGTGCTTTTATATAAATGAATCTGCAAGTTCAGCAAAAGAATCAATGGAATTTTCAGGTAAGAGAGAATACCATGTTAACGCTCCTTTGTGAGTATTTCGCCAAACTTTTCAACCAAAACTGCTTTGATCTCCTGCTTGGTTAAAATCATTGCCTTTCACACCGATAGTGAATGTGGCTACGTAATCCCGAGGGTCAAGCATTCCATCATATTTGGGAATATCAGGCATTTTAAACTTTTTGGGAATTGGCAAAGGTGTTGCACTTGGCTTCCATGGTTGTTCTGAATACTTGTCAATATCCATGACTTTGATCATGGAGGCACGCCAGGTATTTGCTCTATATGCTCGTTTTGCTCCTTCAGTTGTTTCAGCAAAGTTAGCACTAAACTTTGTCAACTAGAATCATTTGGTGTATGTCACGACCCAAAACTAAACCAGGTCGTGATGGTGCCTATAATGCAACTAGGCAAGCCAACACACTCCCAAAACAATTCGATATTTCATTAAAAGATAGGTAAAAGCCTTTTCATACTTAAATTTCATAAAAGAGTTCAACTCGAAAAAAATGCGGAAATAAATAGCCCGACATTGGGGTGTCACTAAGTCATGAGCAACTACTACAAACTATTCTATAAGATAGCAAGACTAACATAGTTTAAGAGTAACCAAAATACACTAAAGGGAAGATAAAGAAGGGGAAAAGCAGGAGTGCGATCGCCAAGCAGCTACCTCGCTATCTCCGATGAAAGTCTGCAGCTGGAATAGTCAACAACCGCTACCGTGGACAGAGATACCTGGATCTACACACAAGGTGCAGGGGGTAACGTAAGTACACCAACTCAGTAAGTAACAAGTACAAACTATGGAGTGGTAGGTCGTGACGAACTTAACCTCAACATGTAAACAGAATAAACTGTGCACAAAAGTAGGCATGATTTCAATTCAATTATTTAGCTCAAACAGTAAAGTAAATATATATCTAGATAATGTGAGGTATAAACCTCAGCAAATCTCTACGTGCCAATGCACAGAATGCATGAAAATGTACCGTGTACCTCCACTCTCAAGTGCTCAACCACTCAATATTGTATATGGATATCTGACCCAGGGAGGATCCATCCCAGAATATATACACATCACTAACAACAGTCACTCAGTACCGAGGAAGGCCATTCCAGACCTATGGAGAAGATCCATCTCTAGGTATAAATACTTCAGACAAGATTCATGTCCAGGGAAGATCCATCCCTCAATAATATCAATTGCGCTCACTGAGGTGTGTTACAGACTCCGGAGGGGCTCCTACAGCCCAAGTGCTATCATAATCATCAACATAACTGCTGCGACATGCAACCCGATCCCATAATTGTCACTCATAATCAGGCTCTCGGCTTCCCTTAGTCATCACTCTCTAGTCTCACACACGGACTCACAATGCCATGAAACTAGCCCAGAACAATGATATGATATGCCAATAAATAACAACAGAGGCTGAGACATGATATAAAATGCATGAATAAGACTGAGTACACAATGTCAATGAAACTAGTGAGATAATAGCAAGAAACGATCACTCAGGTCCCAACAGTATCAGCGTAAAGCCCTAACATGATATCTAGCATGATTTATAGCTCATTTACTTAATCACATGATGGAAACACAGATATCAACAAGAAAGAGTCACTAAACGATGCCATGGAAAGAACCAGACCACAATCCTCACGGTGCACACCCGCACACCTGTCACTTGCCATGTGCGTCACCTCAATACTAATCACATAACACATAGTTCGGGCTTTCGAACCCTTAGAACCAAGTTTGGAAGCGTTACTTACCTCAAACAAAGCTAAAATCCTACTATGCGATGCCCTTGCCTCTCGACTCGGCCTCCAAATGCTCCAAATCTATTCACAATCAATACAATACTATCAATATACACTAATGGAATGAATTCCACAAGAAAAACTATCAATTTAGACCAAAATTCTGAAATCAGCTCAAACCTAGTCCCCGGGCCCATATCTCGAAATCCAACAAAAATCACAAAACTAGAAATCCCACTCACTCACGAATCCATACATAAAACAATTCATCAAAATCCGACTCCATTTAGCCCCTCAAATCCTCAAACCAAACTCTCCAAAATCCCAAGCCCTAACCCCTCATTTTCACCCCTAATCTTCACTAATTACATGATTAAACAACGGGAAATCACCACATATACGAGTACTAGGGCTCAAGCAAATTACCTCACTGATAATCCCTTGAATCCCTCCTCAAAATCGCTCCCAAAAGCTTCAAAACCGACTGAAAATGGTGAAGAATGGACCAAAATTCGCGAAGTACACAATTTATAATTTCTACCCAGAGATACCACATCTGCGGTCCAAATGTCCCTTCTGCGATGACGACCCTACGGAAATTCCATCGCAGGTGCGGTTCCCACTTATTCCCTCAGAATTCGCTTCTGCCGTCACAATACTGTAGGTGCGCTCCATTTCTCGCACCTGCGCTTCCATCCCAAACCACTCCTTCCCGTATCTGAGAGCCTTTCTCTGCTTTTGCGGGCATCGCACCTGCAGTTCCCAGTCCGCAGGTGCGGTTAAGACGAAACCAGCAGCTTCAGCTGCACTTTCCAAATTCCAAACTCTCCGTTAAACATCCGAAATCATCCAGAGCCCCTCGGAACCTCAACCAAACATACTAACAAGTCATATATCAACATACGGACTTAGTAGAACCTTTGGAACACTCAAAGCAACATCAAAACACAAAATTACCCTCGGATTCAAGCCTAAGAACTTCTAAACTTCCAAATTCTGCAACCGACGTCGAAACCTATCAAACCACGTCGGAATAACCTCAAATTTTGCACACATGTCACAAATGACACTACGAACCTACTCCAACTTCTGGAATTCCATTCCGACCCCGATATCAAAATTGCCAAAATTTCAATTTTCGCCAATTCATACCTAAGTCTACCACGGACCTCCAAATCCTATTTCGGACGCGCTTCTAAGTCCAAAATCACCTAACGGAGATAACGGAAGCATCAAAATTCAAATCCGAGGTCGTTTACAAATGAGTCAACATCCGGTCAACTTTCCCAACTTAAGCCTTCACAAAAGAGACTAAGTGCAAAAGAGACTAAGTGTTTCAAATTCTCTCTGAACCACTCCAGACCCAAACCAACCAACATGATACGGTACAATACAACTGAGAAAAACAAAAGGAAGCAAAAATAGGGAAAACGGGGCTATAACTCACGAAACGACCGGCCGGGTCGTTACATCTTCCCCTCTTAAACAAACGTTCATCCTCGAACAAGTCTAGAAACATACCTGAAGCCTCAAATAGGAGTGGATATCTGCTCTGCATCTCCCGCTTGGTCTCCTAGGTGGCCTCCTCCACAGGCTGACCTATCCACTGCACCTTCACTGAAGCTATATATTTTGATCTCAACTTTCGGACTTGCCGCTCCAAATTAGTCACTGGCTCCACATCATAAGTCAAATCACCATCTAACTGAACCGTGCTAAAATCCAAAACATAAGACGGATTACTAATATACTTCCGGAGCATAGAAACATGAAATACTGGATGCATACCCGGCAAGCTAGGTGGCAAAGAAAGCTCATAAGCCACATCCCCAAACCTCCGAAGCACCTCAAAAAGCCGAATGGACCGAAGGTTCAGCTTGCCCTTCTTCCCAAATATCATAACACCCTTCATGAGTGAAACCTTCAGTAGAACCTTCTCCCCAACCATATAAGATACATGACGAACCTTTCTGTCATCATAACTCTTTTTCCTTGATTGTGCTATACGAAGCCGCTCCTGAATTACTTTCACCTTGTCCAATGCATCCTGAACCAAGTCTATACCCAAAATCCTAGCCTCGCCCGGCTCAAATTAACCTACTGGAGATCTACACCGTCTCCCATATAAAGCCTCATACGAAGCCATCTGAATACTCAATTGATAAGTGTTGTTGTAAGCAAACTCCGCGAGCGGTAGAAACTGGTCCCATGAACCCCCAAAATCAGTAACACAAGCGCATAACATGTCCTCCAATATCTGAATAGTGCGCTCGGATTGCCCGACCATCTGAGGGTGAAATGTCGTGCTCAACTCAACTTGAGTGCCCAACTCTCATTGCACGGCCCTCCAAAACTACGATGTAAACTGAGTACCTCTATCTGAAATGATGGAAACTGGAATACTATGCAGGCGAACAATCCCTCGATTATAAATCTCATCCAACCACTCTAAAGAATAGGTAGTACACATAGGAATGAAGTGCGTGGACTTGGTCAGCCAATCCACAATCACCCAAATAGCATTGAACTTCCTCAAAGTCCGTGAGAGTCCAACTACAAAATTCATAGTGATCCGCTCCTACTTCCACTTTGGAATCTTTATCTGCTGAAGCAAGCCACCCGGTCTCTAATGCTCATATTTCACTTACGGACAATTGAAACACCGAGATACAAACCCCACTATATCTTTCTTCATTCTCCTCCACCAATAGTGCTGCCTTAAATCCTGGTACATCATCGCGGCACCCGGATGGATGGAATACCGCAAACTATGGGCCTCCTCAATAATCAACTCCCGAATCCCATCTACATTGGGCACACATATCTGGGCCTACATCCTCAATACCCCATCATCACCAATAGCCACATCTCTGGCATCATCATGTAGAACCTTGTCCTTGAGGACAAGCAAATGAAGATCATCATACTGGCGCTCTTTGATACGATCAAACAAGGAAGACCGAGAAACCACACAAGTTAAGACCCGACTGGGCTCCGAAATATCCTATATCACAAACCGATTGGCCAAGGCCTGAACATCAACTGCAAGAGGTCTCTCACCAATAAGAAGGAACGCAAGACTACCCATACTCACTACCATTATACTCAAGGCATCGGCCACCACATTGGCCTTTTCTGGATGATACAAAATAGTAATATCATAGTCCTTTAGCAGCTCCAACCATCTCCGCTGCCTCAAATTGAGATCCTTCTATTTGAACAAGTGTTGGAGGCTACAATGATCAGTAAACACCTCACAATATACACCATAGAGATAGTGCCTTCAAATCTTTAACGCGTGAACAATAGAAGCCAACTCCAAATCATGAACATGGTAGTTCTTCTCATGGGGCTTCAACTGATGAGAAGCATAAGTAATCACTCTACCCTCATGCATCAACACACACCCAATGTCGACCTGAGAAGCATCACAATATATCATATAAGAACCTAAAGCTGATGGCAGAACTAACACTGGAGTTATGGTCAAGGCGGTCTTGAGCTTCTGAAAGCTCGCCTCACACTCATCCGACCACCTGAAAGGAGCACCCTTTTGGGTCAATTTGGTCAAGGGTGATGCAATAGATGAAAATCCCTGAACGAACCGATGGTAATAATCCTCCAAACCAAGAAAACTACAAATATCTATGGTTGAGGACGGTCTGGGCCAACTCTGAACCGCCTCTATCTTCTTTGGATCAACCTGAATACCCTCACTGGACACCACGTGCCCCAAGAACGCCACTGGACTGAGCCAAAACTCACATTTGGAGAACTTAGCATAAAACTTCTCCTACCTCAACCACTGCAATACAACTCTTAAATGCTCGGCGTGCTCCTCCTGGCTACGAGAGTACACCAGGATATCATTAATGAATAAAATAACAAACAAGTCGAGATAAGGCCGAAACGTGCTGTTCATCAAATGCATGAACGTTACTGGGCCATTGGTCAGCCCAAAAGACATCACAAGGAATGCATAATGACCATATCGGTTCCTGAAAGCTGTCTCAAGAATGTTCGAGTTCCTAATCTTCAACTGGTGACCCCTGACCTGAGATCAATCTTGGAGAACACCCTCGCTCCCTGAAGCTAGTCAAATAAATCATCGATACGAGGCAAAGGATATTTGTTCTTGATTGTGACTTTGTCCAACTGCCTGAAATCAATGCACATTCTCATAGTGCTATCCCTTTTCTTCACAAATAGGACAAACACACCCCAAGGTGACACACTAGGCCGAATAAACCCCTTATCAAGGAGTTCCTGAAGCTGCTCCTTTAATTCCTTTAACTCCGTCGGTGCCATATGATACAGTGGAATTGAAATGGGCTGAGTGCCCGACACTAAATCAATATCGAAGTCAATATCCCTATCTGGCGACATGCCCGACAGGTTTGTAGGAAACACATCCGGAAAATCTCTCACCACCAGAACCAAATCAATAGTAGGAGTCTCTGTACTGACATCCCTCACAAATGCCAAATAAGAAAGATAACCCTTCCCAACCATCCGTTGAGCCTTAAAGTATGAAATCACTCTACTAGGAACATAATCCGACGAACCTTGCCACTCAATCTGTGGCACCCCCAGCATAGCCAACATCACCGTCTTAGCGTGACAGTCCAGAATAGCATGACACGGAGACAACCAATCCATGCCCAATATCACATCAAAATCAACCATACTAAGAAGCAAAAGGTTTACTCGGGTCTCCGAACCCCCAATAGTCACCACATAAAACCGATATATGCGGTCCACAATAATAGTATTGACCACAGAAATAGATACATGAACAGATGAAATAACAGATTCACGCGGCGTATCTAGATAACGAGAAAAATATGATGACACATATGAAAAAGTGGAACCAGGATCAAATAATACAGAGGCATCCCTGTGGAAAACTGAGACAATACCTATGATCACAGCATCTGAAGCAATAACATCTGGTCTGACAGGGAGTGCATAGAAACAGGCCTGACCGCCGCCTGATCAACCTCCTCCTTTAGGGCGACCCTTAGCTGACTAACCTCCACCGCGAGTTGGATGGGTGAGTAGGGAAGTAACTGGTGCTGAAGCCGAAGGCTGACTCCTCTGCTGGGATGAACCTCCCGTAAGGCAGGGATAGAATCTCTTGATATGACCCAAATCTCCACACTCAAAGCAACTCCTCCTGACAAATGGCGGTGGGGACTGAAGGGAGCCCCAAGCACCGGGATACCCACTAGAAGAACCAAGCATAGATGAGCCCTAAGCTGATGGTGCATGAGTCAAACTCTGAGCTAGAAGGGCACTGAGAGATGAGTGTCCTTAATGTGAACTATGAGAACCATGGCTCGGTGATGCACCACGGTGAACTGGGCGAGCTGACTGAGCATGTGTAAATGGACGGCCTCTACCGTGCTAGAACTGACCTCCAGAAAGAATGCCACCAAAACTACCATATCCCCAAGGCCTCTTGGCATCCCTCTCAACTCGCTCCTAGCGGCGAACCGACTCTATCTCTCGAGCAATGTCAATCACCTCCTCAAAAGAAGCACTAGACACTCTCTCTCTGGTCATAAGAATCTGTAACTAATATGAGAGGCCATTCACGAGCCTCCTGATCTTCTCCCTGTCTGTAGGAACCAACCAAACAACATGACGGGCTAAGTCAGAAAACCTCATCTTATACTGCATCACAGTCATATCATCTTGACGCAACTGCTCAAACTGTCTACGCAACTCCTCTCTGCGGGACTGCGGTACATACTTCTCCAGAAAGAGAACGGAGAACTGATTCCAGGTAAGGGTGCTGCATCAACAAGCCTATGTCTCTCATAAGCCTATGTGCTGCATCAACGAGACCCCACTGTTCTCCAAAATACCCATTGTACGGAGAATCCTCTAACACATATCCAAGAAATCCTGGGCATCGTCTCCCTCTACACCACCGAAAGTTAGAGTCTGAAGTCTACCAAATATCTCCAATCTACGCTGCTCGTCATCAGGAATGACTAGAACCATATAGTCCTGAGCAGGTGCAACCGGCTGGGCTGGTGGTGCCCCCGGTGTCTGAAGTCCCTAAACAACCTACTCAGGTGTACATGCGGCGGGAGTCTGGGTGCCTCTCCCAGCCTGGGAAGTAGCTGATGTAGTAGTAATAGAGACCGTATGCGCAAGACTGGTGCACACAGTCAGAATCTGAGCTAAGGTCTCCTAAAGACATGGGATAACAATTGGCACAGCCGGTGCCTGAGCTGGTCCCGCTGGTGCATCCACAACTGGGAACTGATCATAAACTGGGGAGGCTGGTAGATCTGTAGGTGCTGCCCTAGCTGCTGTGCAGGCTACACTCATTCCCCTACCATGACCTCGACCGCGACCTCGACTTCTCGCGACCCAAACTGGTAGTACTGGTGGCCGTCCATCCTGACTGGTAGCACATGTCCTCACCATCTGTGAGATAATAGAATAACAGAAATTGTGTTACCAGAATCAATAGATTCGCATGACAAGAATTCAAGAATGTGAAGTTTTCCTAAAGGTTCTGCAGCCTCTCGAAGATAAGTATAGACGTCTCCATATCGATCCGTAGGACTCTACTAAACCCGCTCATGACTTGTGAGACCTATGTAACCTAGTCTCTAATACAACTTGTCACGACCCAAAACTAAACCCGGTCGTAATGGCGCCTATCATGAACTAGGCTAGCCGACAAACTCCCAAAAAAATTCGATATTTCATTAAAAGATAGATAAAGACCTTTTTCATACTAAAATTTCATAAAAGAGTTCAACTCGAAAAGTTCAACTCGAAAACAAAATGCGGAAATAGATAGCCCGACATTGAGGTGTCACTAAGTCACAAGAAACTACTACAAACTGTTCTGAAAGATAGTAAGACTAACATAGTCTGAGAGTAACCAAAATACATTAAAGGGAAGATAAAGAAGGAGAAAAGCAGGACTGCGATCGCCAGGAAACTACCTCGCTATCTCCGATAAAAGTCTGCAACTGGAATAGTCAACAACCGCTACTGTGGCCAGAGATACCTGGATTTGCTCACAAACTACATGGGATAATGTGAGTACACCAACTCAGTAAGTAACAAGTCCAAACTATGGACTGATAGGTAGTGACGAACTTAACCTCAACAGGTAAACAGAATAAACTATGCAGAAAAGTAGGCATAATTTCAATTCAATTATTCAGCTCAAACAGTAAAGTAAATACAAATCTAGACAATGTGAGGTATAAAGCTCAGCAAATCTCTATGTGCCAATGCACAAAATGCATGAAAATGTACCATATAGCCCCACTCTCAAGTGCTCAACCACTCAGTACTGTATATGGACATATGTCCCAAGGAAGATTCATCCCGAAATATATACACATCATTGACAACAGTTACTCAGTATCGAGGAAGGCTATTCCAGACCTATGGAGAAGATCCATCTCCAGGTATAAATACTTCGAACAAGATCCATGTCCAGGGAAGATCCATCCCTCAATAATATCAATTTCGCTCACTGACAGACTCCGGAGGGGCTCCTACAGCCCAAACGCTATCATAATCGTCAGCATAATCGTTGTGTCGTGCAGCCCAATTCCATATTTGTCACTCATAATCAGGCTCTCAGCCTCACTAAGTCATCACTCTCTAGTCTCACACACGGGCTCACAATTCCATAAAACTAGCCCAGAACTATGATATGATGTGCCAATAAATAACAACTGAGACTGAGGCAAGATATGAAATGCATGAATAAGACTGAGTACAGAATGTCAATGAAACTAGTGAGATGACAACAAGAAACGACCACTCGGGTCCCAACAATATCGGCGTAAAGCCCTAACATAACTTCTCGCATGATTTACAGCTCATACACTTAATCACATGATGGAAACACGGATATCAACAAGAAAGAGTCACTAAACGGTGCTATGGAATGAAGCAGGCCACAATCCTCACGGTGCACGTCGTACGCCCGTCACTTGGCATGTGCGTCACCTTAATACTAATTACATAACACATAGTTTGGGGTTTCGAACCCTCAAGACCAAGTTTGAAAGCGTTATTTACCTCAAACCAAAGCTAAAATCCTACTCTACGACACCCTTGCCTCTCGACTCGGCCTCCAAATGCTCCGAATCTATTCACAATCAGTACAATACCATCAATACACTAATGGAATGAATTCCACAAGAAAAACT
The DNA here is from genome assembly GCF_000715075.1 of Nicotiana tabacum. Taxonomy (NCBI): domain Eukaryota; kingdom Viridiplantae; phylum Streptophyta; class Magnoliopsida; order Solanales; family Solanaceae; genus Nicotiana; species Nicotiana tabacum. Next base: position 52,968,483 of record NC_134089.1, on the reverse strand, counting down.
ATCAATTTAGACCAAAATCCCAAAATCTGCTCAAACCCGGCCCCCGGGCCCACATCTCAAAATCCGACAAAAATCATAAAACTAGAAAGCTCACTTACTCACAAGTCCATACATACAAAATTCATCAAAATCCGACTCTATTTAGCCTCTCAAATCCTCAAATCAATCTCTCCAAAATCCCAAGCCCTAACCCCTCATTTTCATCTCTAATCATCACTAATTATATGATTAAACAACATGAAATCACCACATATACGAGTATTAAGGTTCAAGCAACTTACCTCACTGATAATCTCTTGAATCCCTCCTCAAAATCGCTCCCAAAAGCTTAAAATCGACTGAAAATGGTGAAGAATGGACCAAAATTCGCGAAGTTCACAATTTATACTTTCTGCCCAGAGATACCGCATCTGTGGTCCAAATGTCACCTCTGCGATGCCGCACTTGCGGAAAATCCATCACAGGTGCGGTTCCCACTTATTCCCTCAGAATACGCTTCCGCGGTCACAATATCGCACATGCAGTCTCACAGATGCGCTCCATTTCTCGCATCTGCGCTTCCAGCCCAAAGCACTCCTTCCCACATCTGCGAGCCTTTCTCCGCTTTTGCGGGCCTCGCACCTGTGGTTCCCACTCTACAAGTGCGGTTAAGACAAAACTAGCAGCTTCAGCTGCACTTTCCAAATTTCAAACTCTCCGTTAACCATCCGAAATCATCCCGAGCCCCTTGGGACCTCAAGCAAATATACTAACAAGTCATATATCAACATACGAACTTATTCGAACCTTCGGAACACTCAAAACAACATCAAAACACCAAATTACCCTCAGATTTAAGCCTAAGAACTTCTAAACTTCCAAATTGTGCAACCGACGTTAAAACCTATCAAACCACGTCCGAATAATCTCAAATTTTGCACACACATCACAAATGACACTACGAACTTACTTCAACTTTCGGAATTCCATTCCGACCCCGATATTATAATTTTCACTGCCGACCAAAATCGCCAAAATTTCAACTTTCGTCAATTCATGCCTAATTCTACCACAGACCTCCAAATACCATCTGGACACGCTCCTAAGTCTAAATTACCTAACCGAGCTAACGAAACCGTAAAAATTTAAATCCGAGGTCGTTTACACATAAGTCAACATCCGGTCAACTTTCCCAACTTAAGCCTTCACAAAAGAGACTAAGTGTCTCAAATCCTCTCCGAACCACTCCAGACCTGAACCAACCAACACGATACGATACAATACAGCTGAGAAACACAAAAGGAAGCAGAAATGGAGAAATCAGGGCTATAACTCCCGAAACGACCGGCCGGGTCGTTACAGTATACCTGACCCTCCATCGCGAGATTCATTGGAAATTTCTCCACTTCTAGAGTCATAAAGTCCTGAACGTGGTTTTCCAAAGTTTTTGTATTAACTGGTGGAGGAGTTTGAGTTGTGTTGCGTAGTCCTCTGACAACAGCATGCAGTGTACTGTTCACATGTTCTGTAATCAATTACTTTTAGCATCTTGCTCCACGATTTTGTCGTCTCCATGTTGATCATCAGCGCGTGAAGCAGACCTTTCAGGTGAACTTTCACGGGATTGCTGAGGGGTTCCCATAGGTGTGTGAAGTGGTGGAGTTCTACATTGTTGATTCAGTTGGTCGTTCTTGTTAGCGATTGATATATTGGTCATTAAAATGAAGTTTGAAAAGTGAAAAGATTATCAGATTACCGGTAACGGAACCAATTTATTAGTGAAAAGATTATCAGATTACCGGTAACGGAACCAATTTATTTAACCCAAAAATAAATTTCTCTGTTAAGCCAATATCAAGAAGAAATCAAATTACTGATAATCAAGATTTACTTTACTTTCCCGATAATTTGATGAATAAATCAAGGTATAGAAATAATTGACAAAGAAAATATGAAACAGATCGATTATCACTCCCAAAATTGCGGTTTGAAACCTTGAGCATAAAGTAAAGAATGATTGCACAAATTTTAATAAGTATCTGATGCCATTACAAATGAGACTTCGGCCCTTATATAGGAGCACACAATTATAACAGTTTCCTTACTTAATTCGGGCTCACTAATAACATTAATTGTCATGATTACCCGTTACCATATACAATCGTAACATAAGTATTCATGGTTAAAGATTTCTTGTAACCGTATCAATTCCCTTCCTTATTTATGACAGGTTCGTGCATCTTCCCTTCTTAACAGCCTTTATTCATTCCGCTCATGTTTTTCTTTTTACAGTTGTCAGGTCCGGTTCTTTTCTTAGTGTAACCCCAAGGGTGTTCCTCCCGTGCCTTTTTGGCATTCTTTAACTCGTCTAATTAAGAACGCCACTTGTTGCTATATTGATGGTACATGTACCATGACCTGTCACCTCGATGATAGCCCATGTATCATGTCTTTTTCCCACTAATACAGAAGGTGCTATCGTAATATCGTTCGCCTTTTATACCTTTCCAAACTTGATTTCACACTAAACAAAATAGTAATTTAATTGTTGCTTTAATATTTAGGAATACATATTTAATATTTTCCCTAATATTTAGTATGTTTTTCTATTCTTTAGGTTTAGGAGACCTTTTTTTCTCACAATTCCAAAACCTTCTAAATTCTCTTTATTCCTTTTAGTTTTAGAAGCTGTTTTCTTTTCTCTCATAATTTGGAACCTGTTAATTTCTAATATTTTACAGCAATTACATGACATAACTGAAAGTCATGGATTAATGCTGCAAATGTGCATATGTTGCAGATAAACAGCTTGACGCAACAGGTTTGTAATATTTCATCAAAAAATAATGATTCCACAATTTATTTTTGAGGTAGATATTTAGATAGCAGTTCTTTTTTTAATTGCGGTTCATAATTTCTAACACTATTTTCTTCTTTTATGTTGGTGTTTAATCCATATCTATCAAGAGGATTTTGAAATTTTTTGTTGCAATGACGGCAGCTGGAGCAATGAATCCCTGTACTTTAATACAGATGTTGAAAAGCAAATAAGGGTAGAAAGACGTAAGTAGTTGATATTATCCTTATGAAGAATAACTTGAAGGATTTCAAAATTTTGGTACGATTCTAAGCTATATTTTTCAAACTTTTGGTAGGGCTTAGAACTAGAGGTGGATTCAGGATTTAAATCATATGGGTTCAATTTTAACGTTTTTAATATTGAACCCATTATATTTTTAAAGTTATGGGTTCATATCTATTATTTTTGCAATTTTAGTGAATTTTTACATACAAATTTTGACTCCGCATCGAAAGTTATGGGTTCAGTTGAACCCGTAAGTTATACACTACATCCGCCTCTGCCAACTGTTTCAGTTTGTGGAATAGACTAGCATATGATTCTCCCAATGGAGTGAAAGTCTTTTGCTTCTGCAACCTCTCATTCTTAAAGGTTTGGTTGGGTCGAAAACCCATTCTAGGAGGATTTCTCACAAGTAAGGTTTGGAGAGGCTAGATAGTATGCACTGCAGACATTATCTCTACAGTAAATATAGAGAGGTTGTTTCCAGTAGACCCTCAGCACAAGGATTACTAAGAACAAGAGACAAAAGAAATTTTGATAAGAGACTAGAGATGAAAAGAAATTAAACTTGATAATTTTGAGATCGGAGGCATAACTATTAAATTATAATTTATGTAAGATTGTCACATATTTTCAGTTCTTTTTGGTGAGTTATCAAGGAGTAGTTGTTGGCAAAATTCAAGTTATGAAAATTCAGTTCGTAACCATGTTATTGCAAGTTAATAGTAGAAGCAAATTGTGGATACATTCTTTGAGTCAAAAGTGTTAATATGATTTCACTCGTAGCACCATAGAATGTATTCTATATCTGATTCTCTTTTCCTTTTGCTTTATTCTTTTCTTGTTACTAGAATTTTAATATCCCGGATCATCTAAGAGATTGCTGATGTTTGGCTATAAATATATATTTTTAGTGCATTGTTTACCTTGCATTTTAGTGTTTTAAAGATTAACTGTGTGGCGTTTGAGCTTAATTGTGTCATTTTTATGTGTAGGATCGTTAGAGGATGGAAATCCGTAAAGGTTGCACACAAGGATGTCAAAGATACAGAAAAAAAAAAGCACAAAAAGGCAAAAATCGGACAAGTCCCAGAACTAGGCACAAGGTCAGGCGACGCCTGGTCTGGGCGCGATCCATCTGGCGACAGAGTGTGCGACGCCTAGTCCAAGGGTGCGCTGCATACCAGGTCTCGCAAGCTCTTAAGCCTGGTCCTTTCCCAGTCCGTTAAGGGCTTGATCAATTCCGGAGGAGAGAAAAGGCAAAGAAATACAAACGGAGCACGAAATTCATCGATTTTTCCATCTAGTATTCATAGCTTTTATATTTAAAAATAATATTTTGATTATTGTCATGAATATGAATGGCTAAGAACCTCATTATTCTGGGGTTATGGATCGTTATTGATTGTTGTATTTTGACGGTTGATTGTTTTGCTTGAACTATCATCTTAATTTGTTTATTCAATCTTGCACTTAGTTATTCTATTGCCTAGCTAACAATAGAGTATTATCTATGAATTTATAGTTGAACACGAAAGTGGAAACTATATATTGCATATAAGATTGATCAATAGAGCAAGTTCTTGAATCCGGGCGTCAGAGAATAAAATTCCGATTAGAATAGACATATTCAATTTGCTTACTTGGTTATTTTTGCAGCAAATACACATGCATTCGTGCTAATTCTGATTTTATAGACCTATAGTCTTACGCTAGCTTGGATAGGCGAACGAAGAGTCCAAAAGCACTTCTTACATCTTTGGTATAATGCAAGCTTTACTTTCCATGAGCAGTATCATGTAATATTGGATATTTGAGCATGAACGCTTATCTCTATTAATTCGAGTAGGTACAAATATGTCAATTTGATTATAGGGAATTGTGATCTTATTTGGGATACATTGTGAAAGTACATAATTGGAAAACAAGGGATGTAAAATTCGTAGGTATTTACTTTTGAATAAAATTTACTTTTGAATAAATTTCATGTGAATAAAATTAATACTCTGAAACCATCTGGTGTGAATTAGCTTAGTCGCCGGGGGGGGGGGGGGGGGCGTGAGTTTTTTTGTTGCAAAAGATGCATATTATATAGAATATTAGGGTGGTTCGTTACAAGGAGCAGGAGGCATTAAAAACAACATTCTAGGGGGACGACCTCTGGAGGGGTCGTAAGTGATAGGAGGCTCTTATCATATTCGAAATCCACCTCACTTTATTTTATTACCTGCTATTATTTGTCTTTTCTCCACTACATCATTTGTTAGATTTGCTTGCTTGGATATTTATCTGCTGGATACTCCTTTGTCTATATGCCTTGGGTGCCTTGTTTTATTTTTGTTTGGCTCCCATGAATTGCGTGAATTGGGTCGTGAGGTGTTGGGGAAAGACTTAGCCCATTAGTAATTAAATATGAGAAATTTTCATAAAGCACTATCTTTTAGTGGTAATTAGCTATCTATAGATACTATTTGCTATATTACAGATTGTATATATATATTTTTGTTGTTATAAGATGTATTAAATGTATTTAAGCTTCTGTATTCATGAATACAGTAGCAAAAATAGGCATGAATCAGGGAAGTCCAGCTAATCAGTTGTTGTATTCGAGTGTATTCGATTGTATTCATGGCGTGAAACATGGGATTACAGCTAGACAAATTATTGTATTCGACTGTATTCACGGCGTGAAACAGGGGATTACATTATTTTTAAACGGAAAGTGAATCAATTAACATAATAGACTCCTAATATAACTCAACAAACTCAATTATAACACACAAATTTTGTATTTTCAGTTATAAAAAAGATTCTCAACCGAAAAATACCACAAAAACATAGCAATCTTCGGAAAATTATACAATACATCTGAATACATAAATTATATTAATAAAAAAACATATGAATACACTCCTGGCATATAGCGAGACATTGAAATACAATAAAATACATAGAATACAGCGGGAAACATTAAAATACATGGAATACAGTGAGATACATTGAATTACAATGGAAAAAATACAATGAATACAATGAAATACATGAAAATACAGCGTGATACGTTGAAAAAATATTAAAATATATTAACAGATAATATCGTCTCGTCAAGAGGGCCGCGATTCTGACTCAAAACTCTCAAAATTTGGAGCACACTTGGTCTTGAAGATCTTTGCCCCTACTGCTTCGTTCCCCGGTGGTGCCTCTGCGAAAGATGCCATTTTTTTTTGAATTTGGGGCTTTTTCTGATTTTCAGAAAGTATAACCTAATAAAATTAGTGTTAGAAACGAACCCTACTTTGATGATTTTAGGATCAGGTACTTGAGTAGAAGAACGCATAAACTTTGAGACAAAGTAACGGAGGATTCCAATTAGGACGATAACAACTGAGAGCGGGATTAATACCCAGTCTCTAATTGTTGTATCCAATACTAAATCTTTAGCCATTTTTTTGAATCTGGTGTTTGTGATTGGAATCGGAATTTTGGTGGCGTACAAGGAAATAACAAGGAAGAAAAAGAGGAGAAAAAAGCAAAGAACGAGAGAGAAAAATAATACAAAGAGTATTTTATATCTTAAGGGTATGAGGTAACCATAAATAGATATATGACTATAAAAAACAAAAGATACTATGGAATATAATTTTTTTAAAAAGTATTTATTTAAAATAAATAAGGTATCAGCTTTTGCTATATGAGGTAACTAGCTCACATACTTTAGGAATTGGGCTCGGTCAATATACATGAAAATGAAAAGTTAAAAGAATTTGAGCATGAATTGAATCTTCCTGTTATTTAGTTTTTTTTTGTTTGCTTTATTTCTTACATATTCCGCTAGCAGCATGTTTAGGTCGATCACACATGGGTAGGCAAACTTTAGGACTTTCGTTTTATTTAAGGTGAGAGGCGTCCTCTTAGTTATTATGATTCTGTCAGGGGAACGCCCCAGAGTGATTGTATATATTTATTAGGGGAATGCCCCGAAGTGCATGTAAGTGGAATTCATTACACACATCGCGGAGGAAGCATAGTATATGTTAGTTTAGGAATTTAATATTTTGTTTTTAATTTCTTTTCTTTTCTTTTTCTTTCATTTAGGTGGGGATGACCTTGAACATCTTTTACTGTTTATTTTTCTTTTGTGTATTTTTTTTTACCTTGGTTTGAGTATTTTTAAAAGCCAACTAAATCATGTCTGCAACTGTAACTTTCACAGGATTTGGGGAATGCCTAACACCTTCTATCCGAGTCAAATAAATCCCCTTATTTAGGATTTCTGGTGTAAATCAGTTTTTGAGTCAAACATATTTTAAAAGAAAAAATTATTTTTTAAATGGTAACTTGGCACACCGAATTCAAATGTCAAGTGACGACTCTGGAAAATCCTTTTGAAACATAACTTTGTCACTTTTAGAATTTAAAACCCCTTTAAGCATTAAAAATCACTTATTTATAATCTTTAAGAGGGTTAGCGTAAAAAAAAAGGGCGTGACACCGGACTCTTCGAGATCCAAATCGTCCATACTCGCAAGTCATAAATTAGCAAATGAACATATAGGAAGTCTCAAATAATGAAACAAAATCCTAGTACTCAAAATAAGTGGTTGTACCATTACAATAACTTACATTCAACAACAGGCAATTAACATGCATCCTGTAAATCAAATACATAGTCCGGTCCTGCAAGTAAAACATACACAAAAAAACCAACAAAAAAAATATGATAGCTCAAATACATACATTAATTAAGTAGTATCCCATTAACTAATAAAGTTTTTGTGTTAAATATATGATTATGCTAGAGACAACATATGTACTGTTAACAACATAAATAAAAAGAAATAACTAAAAACAACAAATTAGTCTTGAATTCACACATAAACCTTGTTTACAATCACCATGATATATAATCAGGGTAAGGCTGCGTACAATACAACTTTGTAGACCAACCTTTTTCCGGACTCCGCGCATAACAGAAGCTTAGAGTAACGACCCGACCGGTCGTTTTGAGAATTTGCACTTCGCTCGATAGTTTGGGGGCACAAGTAGCTCCGTATGATGTATTAGGACTTGTGTGCAAAATTTGAGTTCATTCCGAGTTGATTTGATATATTTCGGCGCGAGTTTTTGGAAGTCGAAAGTTCGAAAGTTCTTTAAGTTTGATTTGAGGTGTGTTTCGTCGTTTTGATATTGTTATGCGTGATTTAACGCCTCGAGTAGGTCCGTGTTTTGTTATAAGACTTATTGGTATGTTCGTAAAGGATCCCGAAGGGCTCGGGTGAGTTTCAGATAGGTTTAGGTTGTGTGGCGCTCATTTTTCTTATGTTTCAACGTCGTTTCTTCAAGCATAAATGGTACCACATTAAACAAATGAGCTCCGATTTCTGTTTTGATTGAAGCATTAGACCCGTATCGTAATTAAGGAGCCATAGCAAAAAGAATCGTCAAATTTAGACATTGTATAAGGATTTTATGGTCATTTTACTAAGAATTGGGCTACTAGATTTTTCAGCTTAATTACGAAATTGCCACTGACTTCGTATTTAAAAATCTGCACTATTTTCAAAGATTAAAACCAACATATCTCCTTCATTGTAAGGTCAAATGGAGTGATTCAAAAGCCTAACTTCAATGAAATTTCACAAGAAATCTATTGGAGGCATCAAACGCGAGTTTCGAGATTATTTGGCATGTAAAACGAGGCAGAACAGCTGGCCAAAATACTTAATATCAAAAGTTTGTTTATTTGGTCATATTTTGAGTTGGGAAGCTCGGATTTAGACAATTTTTAGAGGTGACTTTCACTATATGGATTGGGGTAAGTGTTTTATACTCAATTTTGGTTATATTTCATAAATCCATCTTCGTTTTAAGCATTTGATTGATGATTTCAAAGTGAAATTTGAGGGTTTTGTCTAAAATTTCATAAGGTGAATTTGGAGTTTTGAATATCGATTCGGAGTCGGATTTGAGTGAAACTAGAATGGTTGGACTCATAATTAAATGGATGTTCGAGTTTTGTAAGTTTTGTTGGTTCCGAGGTGCGGGCCCGGGGAGTTGACGTTTGTTGACTTTTTGCAAATTGTATAAGGATCATAACCTATTTAATTGAAATTATTTTCTCTTGCATTGTTTGATGTATTTAAGTCTTTTTTGGCTAGATTGAGCCGAGAGTTGATGAATCGGTAAAGGAAAGGCTAAATTGAGTATTGAATTGGCCGAATTGAGGTAAGTATCTTGCCTAACCTTGTGCTTGTGTGGGGGAACTACCCCTTAGGGTTTGAGTCTTCTATGCTAATTGTAGTCCTTGTACGCGAGGTGACGAGTATGTGCTCGAACTTATTTGTGGAAAGTTGGCCTTTTAGGGTCTTAGGTTCTTGTATTCACTGTGTATGAAGTTGTTTTGTTATGATTGGGTTTCCTATTTGCTAGTTTTACCTCTACATGCTCTATACGATGTTATTAGCTTTTCTTTATGTCTTACTTGTTATTGGGCCTTTATTTGCCTTAATTGAAGTGATTGCCCTCCTTATTGTTTTATTATTTCTTAATTGTGAGTTCCTTTATGACTCCGTGCACATATGCTACGTGTCCAAGTCGTTGTGGTTGCTTGTGTAGTTATCACGTGCCTTACATGTCTTGTTGTTTTTGTAAAGGTTATTGTACCCCTTGATTGTTTGTGATTCTCTTGTTGTCGTGTACTCATACTCTTGGTGGTATAAATTTTTATAATTGATTTGTTGAATTGTTGTTGTTGATTTAAACTATGTCTGGTGGGATTGGGTTGCATGCCGCAACATGAGGAATAAGAGTGATATATCGAGGAGGAATAAGGGTGAAATGTGATTGTCTGGTGGGATCGGGTTGCACGCTGCAACAGGAGTGATAAATGTGGATTAGTGGGATTGGGTTGCACGCCGCAATAGGAGGAATAAGGGTAATATATTGAGGAGTAATAAGGGTGAATTAGTGGGATTGGGTTGCACGCCGAAATATATTATATTTATTGTTACGTTATTGATATTGTCCGGTGGGATCGGGTTGCACGCCGCAACAGGAGGAATAAGAGTTGATTGATAACGAGTGATAAGGGTGAATATACATATATTGTATTTTGGTATCTCCTGTTTTATTGTATTAGCTTTAGTTCATTTGTACAAGACTTTGATAATTTGTATTTCTTGTTTCACTGAGTTTTGAGGTTCGGGTTATTGACATTGATTTATTGACTTGATATTGTTCCTTGAGTTATAGTTTATAAACCAATTAGGAAATCAACGAGAAAAGATGAAGTTATTTTTAGAAATCATTTGAGTGAAGAAAATACCCTTTTCAACTAAAAATAAAACATCGAATAAATTATTGCCTTTAATATAGGATTTATTAAATTAACACTTAGTAGAAATTCCTTTTTTAGTATTTCAAATTTTGATAATTGTTATATTTATTTCAATTAAATTTCTTTAATCCGTCTGAAGTTGTATTTTACTTAAAAAGGAATTTCTACTAAGTGTTAATTTAATAAATCCTATATTAAAGGCAATAATTTATTCGATGTTTTATTTTTAGTTGAAAAGGGTATTTTCTTCACTCAAATGATTTCTAAAAATAACTTCATCTTTTCTCGTTGATTTCCTAATTGGTTTATAAACTATAATTTACTTTATGTTATATAAATGAGACTCCTTGAAAATCTTAACTGCATTTGTTACGGACATTATGTATTGGGTAGCATGTGGATTTGTTGTGCAAAATGATATAGAAATATGTGGGCACATGGTGCCACGTGTGCTAAAGGTTTGGAAATTGAGGTTATGATATGAGACATCGAGGATTGAGATGGTCGGAATTGTATATTAGAAATGATGCGATTGATTGAGTTAACATCGCCTTCCTGATTTGAGCATATTTTTACTTGTCTGTGTTCCAGCTATGTTGGTGTTAATTTACTTGGTTATCTTTCGTTACCATCCATGTCTCCCTTTATTATATCTATTGTTTGTAGTTTGATTTCTTCGTGTTATTGGTATTACTTTGTTATCTTTATCTTGTTAGATTATTATTATATCCTGTTCAATTTATTAGACCAGTAGGTGTCTTGACTGTTCCTCATCACTACTCTATCGAGGTTTGTCTTGATATTTACTGGGCACCGCTGTGGTGTGCTCATACTACACTTTTGTACGTTTTTGTACAAATCCAGGTATTTGATTGTTAGTGGCTGTGCAGATTATTGCCGTGGAGACTCAAGGTAAACCTACTACTGCGTTCGCAAGCCTCAGAATCACCTTCAATTGTATTTATTTCCATTAGTTCCTTTTTTCTGGAACAGTGATGTATTTATTATATATAACTATTCTTAGAAAGGCTTATGACTCGTACTACCGATTTTGGGAATTGTATCTGTTCAGAGTTATCTAATTCGAAGTTAGTGAATATCATTGTTATTTCTGTTAAATGTTAGGCTTACCTAGTTTAGAGACTAGGTTCCATCACGACTCCTTCGGGGGGCTTTTGGGTCGTGACAAGTTGGCATTAGGGCTCTAGGTTCATAGATGCTACGAGTCATAAGCAAGTTTAGTAGAGTCTTGCGGATTGGTATAGAGACATCTGTACTTATCTTCGAGAGGCTACAGAAACTATTAGGAAATTCCACCTCTTTCATTCCTTATCGTGCGGCATTGATTCAGCTTGAGGCATATATCTTATATTCCTTTACATCCACTCGTGTATGATATTGTGATCTCAATGTACACCATGCGCCAGTGGTTCATGATGCTACAGATGGGCTACGAGGGAACCAGGGATGTTCAATCATTGTCTCAACGTGTCGTCCAGACTGAAGATACAGAGGTATTGAAAGACTATTTAGTTGTTCACATGGAGGTGCAGCGGATTCCGGCATCTAGTGGATGAATACGAGCTTGGGAAGGTTTAATTGGTTGAGTAGTCCTCGAGATTGTGGTGGGGTCACGAGGTGGATGTTGATTGAGGATAGTTGGTAGTATTGGAGAATATGTGGTTCATATGAGATTTCTACTCAGTGGAAGGTACATATTGTCATTCAAGGGACTGAAGGAAGCGAGTTTGACGGTCACGAGAATGGACATGCGCTTAGTCGATGAACTGAGTACCTTGTGATTGGTGTTGTACGAGCTGTGAAGGTTAGTTTTGCGGATCATCAGATGTTGTTTTCTATGGCTTCGGGCCAAGTGGGGGAGTCTACTAGCAACATTCAAATTGCAGAGTCAGGTGTTACCTCAGTTTTGGCCTAAGAAGTTTATATAGATGGTATTGGAAGTTTTCCGAAATTTGTATATGACTAAGATCTGAGATCTTGCATGGGATGATATTGGGACTTACGTTGTTTCTGTTTCATTAATGTGTTTTCATTTCAGTATCAAAAGGGGGTCGGAGAAATAGCTTCAGATTCATAGAAGGTCTATTCAGCATGGGCATCTCGGTCGGGGAATCATAGGGTGCTTCAAGGGAGATATGGTAGTTTATGAGTTGCTGGGCTACGTGGCTTGTACTAGGATTTTCTGTAATGAGTTTTGGTTGGGGTAGTTGTGTATCGATAGGGAGAAGTGTTATCTCAGAGGAAAGACTAGGAGTAACTAAAGAAACGGGCCAGCTCTGTGGTATTAGGTCAGCATAGCAATGGAAGTAATTGGTCCTTTTTGAATGGGAATTCCCTAACGGCATTTGTGGCAGTATTCTTGGGTTGGATGGTTTGTGTGGCTCAATTGAGTTGGGAATATGCAGTCGTAAGGGTTTAGTTGCGTGCGGATGGATCTCGGAGAGTTCTCGATGGTTTCGGCAATTGCTTGAGTTAGCTGGCTGCTATGGGCCAAAGGAATATGTTGTACATTATAGTTTTCTCCTTGATGGATATCAGAAGTTAATAGAAGGTTGGTATTATTGGATATCATATGTGAAGAACGTGCATTTTAGGAAAGACCCTTGAGTTTTGGTTTGCGGGTGCATGCCTAGTGGCATGGTAATTACTGGGTTTTGAGGTTCAGGTTTTGTTACGCGACCGAAAAATCTATATGGGTGCTTCATTAAAATGATGGGATGTGAGTGATGTATCATCCATTCGATTAGCGTAGTTGAGTTCGGGTATGGAAATTTCGGTATTCCTAAGGTTTTGGGGCTAGATGTCCCCATATGCAGGCTATTTCTTGTATGTAGATTGTGAAGGCATGTTGAGAATGGGATAACTGATAGCATACATTATCAATAGGTTTCTATGAACTTTTGAAAGGATATTTACCTATTTAGGAATGATCAAGATTTGGGTTGGGGGCTATTTGAAAGCTCAACGAGAATATGTATTTTATATCAGGTCAAGTTTGGGTGCTCTTGTGAGATTGTTATCACGGTTATGTTACCAGACATAATGGATATTATTTGTGCCCTGGCCTATGTTATGTCATGATGGGCTGTGAGGTTGTATGATTATTCTCCACGCATGTTGTAATTCCGCTCAGGCCTTATGGCGATGCGGGCGAAATGGCCCTCGTGATGTTGATTGGTTCATTGCACCTTAGTTGTGCTTGCTTTCTTCCATGTTTTGTTAATTCTATTCATTTTTCCCACAGTTATACTTGTGCACTTTACTATGTTTGATATCAATATTCATGTGATCAGTGAACCCGAGCACTTTGGCTTGATGAATATTTGGGAACGGGCTGCACACCGCAGCGGATGTTATGTGGGATAACATTTGGTGTTTTGTTTTCCCTCTATGGGATGATTTAATAAAACTATACTTTTGTTGTTACACATGTTGTACTCGTTAGATAATCCTTATACCTTGCTTTCCTTCTATTTGTATAGCATAAATTGTTGAGTTGGTGTATGAGCTATGTGGCATAAGAATTCGTGTGGTTCCGTGATGAGTTTTTAGTTGTGCTGCTTGTATTGGCTGAGATGAGGTTCTTAGACCTGAGATTCGCACTATCGTATTGGGGATGAGGAGTGTTTGGAAGTATGAGGCTGTTTCTGCAAAGATTTGGGCAATGGCCCTTGACGGATGAGAGAGCTTCTTGACGACTTGACTTTATGGGTGGATATGAGTCTGTGCATGTTTCTTTATCATGGGCAGTGTTGTGGAGGTCTGGAACAAGGTTTTATTCAATGTGACGTGTATTGCCGACGTCCAGAATGTTATTTGGGCAACTATAGTGGTCAGAGGTTATTGCTACAGGCATTTGAGTGGTGTGGAGCATCGTGTGATTGTACCCTGGGTTGGAATTATGGTTCGATTTGTCTTGTTCAGGTTTATACAGTGAGATGATGCAAGATCCGGGTCCTATGATGAATTTCAAATGTTGAGATTTAATTCTGTCCTAAGGTTATAGACTAAGGATGAAGTGAGATCTTCAGTTAAATTGCGTTGCCAGTCCTACATAGGTTTGGGTGATGGGGAATCACCCCCGAGTGTATGTATGGTGAGCTCATGCAGTGGTTTGATGGTTTTGGAACAACTCTTGGCACGTTCGAGGACGAACGTTTATTTAAGTGGAGGAGAATGTAACGACCCGGCCGGTTCATTTTCAGAATTTGCACTTCGCTCGATAGTTTGAGGGAACAAGTAGCTCCATATGATGTATTAGGACTTGTGTGCAAAATTTGAGTTCATTCCGAGTTGATTTGATATGTTTCGGTGCGAGTTTTTAGAAGTCGAAAGTTTATTAAGTTTGATTTGAGGTGCGTTTCGTCGTTTTGGTATTGTTATGCGTATCTAAGGCCTCGAGTAGGTATGTGTTTTGTTATAGGACTTATTGTATGTCCGTATAGGATCCCGAGGGGCTCGAGTGAGTTTCAGATAGGTTTGGGCTGTGTTGCACTCGTTTTTCTTATGTTTCGACGATGTTTCTTCAAGCATAATTGGTACCACATTAAACAAATGAGCTCCGATTTCTTTTTTGATTGAAGCTTTAGATTCGTATCATAATTAAGGAGCCATAGCAAAAAGAATCGTCAAATTTGGACATTGTATAAGGATTTTATGGTCATTTTACTAAGAATTCGACTACCAGATTTTTCAGATTAATTACGAAATTGCTACTGACTTCATATTTAGAAATCTATACTATTTTTAAATATTGAAACCAACATATCTCCTTTATTATAAAATCAAATGGAGTGATTAAAAAGCCTAACTTGAATGAAATTTCACAAGGAATCTACTGGAGGCATCAAACGCGAGTTTCAGGATCATTTAGCATGTAAAACGAGGCAGAACAGCCGGGCAAAATACTTAATATTGAAAGTTTGTTCATTTGGTCATATTTTAAGTTAGGGAGCTCGGATTCGGACAATTTTTGGAGGTGACTTTCACTATATAGATTGGAGTGAGTGTTTTATACTCAATTTTGGTTATATTTCATAAATCCATCTTCCTTTTAGGCATTTGATTGATGATTTCAAAGTGAAATTTGGGGGGTTTGTCTAAAATTTCATAAAGTGAATTTTTGTGTTTTGAATATCGATTCGGAGTCTGGTTTGATTGAAACTAGTATTGTTGGACTCGTAATCGAATGGGTGTTCGGGTTTTTTAAGTTTTGTCGGTTCCGAGGTGCGGGCATGGGGAGTTGACATTTGTTGACTTTTTGCAAATTGTATAAGGATCATAGCTTATTTAATTGAAATTATTTTCTCTTGCATTGTTTGATGTATTTAAGTCTTTTTTTGCTAGATTGAGCCGAGCGTTGATGAATTGGTAAAGGAAGAGCTAAATTGAATATTAAATTGGCCAAATTAAGGTAAGTATCTTGCCTAACCTTGTGTGGGGGACTTCCCTTTAGGATTTGAGTCTTCTATGCTAATTGTAGTCCGTGTACGCGAGGTGACGAGTGCGTGCTCGGTCTTATTTGTGAAAAAAATTCCCTTATAGGGTGCTTAGGTCCTTATGTCCATTAAGTGGAAAGTGTTCTGATTTGATTGGGTTTTCTGTTTGCTAGTTTTACCTCTACATACTCTATACGATGTTATTAGCTTTTCTTTATCTCTTACTTGTTATTTGGCCCTTATTTGCCTTAATTGAAGTGATTGCCCCTTCTTATTGTTTTATTATTTCTTAATTGTGAGTTCCTCTATGACTCCGTGCATATATGCTACATGTCCAAATCGTTGTGATTTCTTGTGTAGTTATCACGTTCCTTACATGGCTTCTTGTTTTTTTAAAGGGTATTGTACCCCTTGATTATTCGTGATTCTCTTTTTGCCGTGTACTCATACTCTTGATGGTAGAAATTCTTATAATTGGGTTGTTGAATTATTGTTGTTGATTTAAACTATGTCTGGTGGGATCGGGTTGCACGCCGCAACAGGAGGAATAAGGGTGATATATTGAGGAGGAATACGGGTGAAATATGATTGTCTGGTGGGATCGGGTTGCACGCTATAACAAGAGTAATAAAGGTGGATTGGTGGGATCAGGTTGCACGCCGCAACATGAGGAATAAAGGGTAATATATTTAGGATTAATAAGGGTGGATTGATGGGATCGGATTGCACATGCAACATATTATATTTATTATTATGATATTGATATGGTCCGGTGGGAACGGGTTGCACGCCGCAACAGGAGGAATAAGGGTGGATTGATAAGGAGTGATAAGGGTAAATAGACATATCTTGTATTTTGGTAACTCTTGTTTTACTGTATTGGCTTTAGTTCATTTGTACAAGATTTTGATAATTTGTATTTCTTGTTTTACTGAGTTTTGAGGTTCGGGTTATTGACATTGATTTATTGACTTGCCGTTGTTCCTTGTGTTCTTTTCCTGAAACTATTATTCTGGTGAATTAATTTTCTAAGTAAATTCACTACGTTGAGTCATTTCCTCCTATCATGCGGAGTTGTTAGTATTATAGTAATTTAAAATAAAGGAATTAATATTACGCTACCTTGTATGACTTTTAAATTTGAACTCGCCATATTTATACATTTCAATATTTCAAATTCTGATAATTGTTATATTTTATTTAATTAGTTTTCTCAATTAAATTTCTTTAACCTATTTGAAGTTGTATTTTACTTAAAAAGGAATTTCTATTAAGTGTTAATTTAATAAATCCTATATTAAATGCAATAATTTATTCGATATTGTATTTTTAGTTGAAAAGGGTATTTTCTTCACTCAAATGATTTCCAAAAATAACTTCCTCTTTTCTCGTTGATTTCCTAATTAGTTTATAAACTATAATTTACTTTATGCTATATAAATGAGACTCCTTGAACATCTTAACTGCATCTGTTACGGACATTATGTACTGAGTAGCACGTGAATTTGTTGTGCAAAGTGAGATGGAAATATGTGGGCACATAGTGCCATGTGTGCTAAAAGTTTGGAAATTGAGGTTATGATATGAGACATCGAGGATTGAGATGGTCGGAATGGTATATTAGAAATGCAGCGATTGATTGAGTTAACACCGTCTTCCTTATTGAGCACATTTTTACTTGTATGTGTTCTAGCTATGTTGGTGTTAATTTACTTGGTTATCTTTTGTTACCATCCGTGTTTCCCTTTATTGTCTCTACTGTTTGTAGTTTGATTTCTCCCTGCTGTTGATATTACTTTGTTATCTTTATCTTGGTATTTTATTGTCATATCCTGTTCAATTCATTTGACCAGTAGGTGTCTTGACTGTTCTTCGCCACTACCCCACCGAGGTTAGTCTTGATACTTACTGGGCACCGCCATGGTGTGCTCATACTATACTTCTGTATATTTTTGTACAAATCCAAATATTTGATCGTTAGTGGCTGTACAGATCGTTGTCGTGGAGACTCAAGGTAAACATGTTGCTGCGTTCGCAAGCCTCGGAGTCACCTTCAATTGTATTTATTTCCATTGGTTCCTTTTTGTTCTAGAACAGTGATGTATTTATTATATATAACTACTCCTAGAAAGGCTTATGACTTGTACTACTGGTTTTGGGAATAGTAGCTGTTCAGAGTTATCTAATTCGAAGTTAGTGAATATCATTGTTAGTTTTGTTAAATGTTAGGCTTACCTATTTTAGAGATTAGGTGTCATCACGACTCCTTCAGAGGAATTTTGGATCGTGACACTTAGTGCACCGGGCTGCCCTTTTGATTTATAGTAAATTTCAGAGAAAAGCTTTGTTTGATTGCATCTAAGTCGTTCTTATTGTTGTTCCTCAGTTCCCATTTCACTTTACTATATGTCATTGTAGGAATGACGAATACTTACCTCTCTAAAGGTGACACAGAAAATTCACCAAACCAATAATATTCACTATGAAACTACCATACACCACTGGATGCAAACAACTATTTATAGGCATATTCAATACCGTACATGCATGAACTATTCCATACAAATATTTAACGGTCATGCACAATCACTAAACAATCACTTTATTATTAATCATAAACATTACTTTAAAGGATTGAAATACCCCAAGAACGATTTAGGCACAAGCAAAAAATTCAGCAAAAGCTATATAGAAGAAATTTATTAAACTAGGGAGAGAACTTGGTAGGAGGCTCTTTTTACAACTCATAAACTCTTGAATCTCTCTAATAGAAAAAAAATGTAGTAGCACCCCTATTTATAATACTACAAAACCAAAAACCTATTCCAATATAAAATTGGTAAACAAAACCTAACTAGACATGAATTAAATAAACTACCAAATATCAAATCATAGACAACTTAGGAATACTAATTAATCTTGGTTTAGTTTCCAACGGCCTCCCTTAAACCAAGATCTTCAAATTTGATCATGCCCAACATCTTCTTCAACTTGATGAATAACTCCAATTTTAGTGGCTTTGTGAAAACATCAGCAACTTGCTCTCCAGTCTTGCAATACTCAATAACTATCTCTTTGTCTTGAACCAAGTCACGAATAAAGTGAAATTTGATATCAATGTGTTTGCTACGCCCATGAAAAACTGGATTCTTTGTTAATTCTATTGCAGACTTGCTATCACAAAAAAATGTTGTAGGACTGTCTTGCTTGTGTTGAAGAAATCCAAGCATTCTTCTTAACCACAATGCTTGTGTGGCACTACTTGTTGCAGACATGTACTCTGCTTCAGTTGTTGATAAAGCAATAATTTGTTGCTTTTTGGAAGACCATGAAAATACACCAGAACCCAAATAAAATGCATAGCCAGAAGTACTTTTTCTTTGTATTGTATCACCAGCCCAATCAATGTCTATAAATCCCACAAGACTACTATCATTAGTCTTTGAATAAAATATACCATCAGTTTGCGTACCTTGTATATATTTCAAAACTCTTTTTGCGGCTTGCAAGTGGGATTGTTGTGGAGTCTCCATAAATCTGCTAATTAATCCAACTCCATAAGTAATATCAGGCCTTGTAGAAGTCAAGTACCTTAGACTCCCTACCAATTTTCTAAAATATGTAGGATCAACAAAGTTATTGGTCACATCTCTAACCAACTTTAATTTTTCTTCAACAGGGGTCAAAATTGGTTTGGCTTTATCCATATTAAATCTCTTTAGAATATCACCAGCATATTTATTCTGAGAGATAAATATTCCATTATGTAATTGAGATACCTCAATGCAAAGAAAATAAGACATTAAACCCAGATCAGTCATCTCAAACTGGCTAATCATTGCCTCCCTAAACTCAGAAATTAATTTAGGATTATTTTCAGTAAAAATTAAATCATCCACATATAAGCACACAATGAGAATATCTTTGCCAGGCTTGAATTTGATATATAAAGTATGCTCATATGGACATCTCTGAAATCCATGTCCAATAAAATAAGAATCAATACGAGTGTACCAAGCTCTAGGTGCTTGTTTCAATACATATAACGCCTTCTTCAGTTTATAAACTTTATTTTCTTGACCCCTTTTGACATAACCAGCAGGCTGCTCAACATACACTTCTTCTTCAAGTATACCATTTAAGAAAGCACATTTCACATCCATTTGAAAAAATTTCCAACAATTATTGGCAGAAAGAGAAATTATCATACGAAGTGTGTCAAGTCTAACAACAGGTGCAAATACCTCGAAGTAATCAATACCTGCCTTCTGCTTGTGTTCTTTAACAACTAATCTCGCCTTTAAACGATCCACTTCTCCAGTTGGTTTGAACTTGGTCTTGTATACCCACTTGACTCCAATTGGTCTTTTTGAGAGCGGTAAAGAGTCAATTCCCATGTATTATTTTTCTCAATAGCGTGAATTTCTTCATTCATTGCATGAACCCATCGGTCATCTTTAACAGCTTCCTCAAAAGTAACTGGATTACAATCTTCAAATAAGGAAAAATTTATAATATCTTCATCGGATAAGTCATTATCATTGCAACCAACATAATCTTACAAACGAGCTGGTAATTGGTGTTGTCTTTGCGGGCGACTGGACGTCTCTGCTTGAACAGTATCTACTACATGTTCCTCTTGATGTCTGCTAGAACTTCCTTCCTCTATGACTGGAATTTTGGTTGAGACCTAGATGGTTCAGGATCCTTTTTTGACCAATCCCAAGAACTCTGCTCATCAAAAGCAACATCTCTGCTAATAATTACTTTTCTTGTATCTGGATTAAACAACTTGTAACCGTTTGTCTCATGACTATAACCAATAAAAATGCATTTTTCAACTTTATCATCCAATTTCTTTCTCAAAGCATCAGGAACACGAGCATAAGCAAGACAACCAAATACTTTTAGATGAGAAATATTTGGTTTCTTACCTGTCCAGACCTCTTGTGGAGTTTTTTCAAAATTAGACTGTGTAGGACATCTATTTAGTACATAAATAGCACAGGAGATAGCTTCTGCCCAAAAACCGTTTGGAATATTTTTGGAATGCATCATAGATCTCACCATGTCCATCATTGTTCTATTTTTTCTTTCAGCCACACTATTTTATTGAGGTGTATATCTAGCTGTCAATTGATGTTTAATATCATACTTCTTCAAATAATCATCACAAACAAGAAATTCAGTGCCCCTATCAGTCCTCAATTTTTTAATAAAACACTCACTTTGCTTCTCCACATAAACTTTGAAGCTCTTAAAAATATCACATGCATCAGATTTATTTTTTAAAAAATATACCCAAGTCTTTCGGCTGAAATCATCAATGAAAGTAATAAAATACTTACTACCACCATTAGAAGAAACTTCAACTGAGCACAAATCTGAATGAATTAACTGCAATGGTGCATTAGCTCTCCAAGCCTTGCCTTTCTGAAAAGGTTCTCTACACTTCTTTCCCAAAATACACGACTCACACGTCTTGTCAGAAAAATCAATAGAAGGCAAACCATCAACCAAATTTTTACTTGCAAGAAATTTCAAACTTCCA
Source organism: Nicotiana tabacum (assembly GCF_000715075.1). NCBI lineage: Eukaryota > Viridiplantae > Streptophyta > Magnoliopsida > Solanales > Solanaceae > Nicotiana > Nicotiana tabacum. Next base: position 52,947,076 of record NC_134089.1, on the reverse strand, counting down.
AAATTCAAATGCCCAAGACGTAGATGCCACAACCAAGTATCATCACAGATTATAGAACTAAAGCAAGGTAAATCATCACTATTGAGATAAAGAGGCCACAAACGACTATTGTTCATGTTAAACTTTGTAATTAGTCCAAATTTATCATCACTGATTGTACCAATCCTATACTTAAAACGTAAATCATACCCATTTTCTAATAGTTGTCCCAAGCTCAATAAATTATGATGAAGACTCGGCACATAAAACACATCTGATATAAAATTAGAAAAACCATCTTTCACAGTAATGCGAATTTTTCCCTTTCCAACAGCAGGCACCTTTGCGTTATTTCCAAGTCTCACTGTTCCTCTAAATTTTTTATCTAGATCAGTGAATAATTAATTATTTCCACTCATATGATTGCTGCAACCCGAATCAATAAACCATTCATTCCCTTTAGTTTCTTTAACTCCAGAATTAGAAAAAATTAAAGTCTCTTGTTTATTTCCATTATTTTCAGCCATCTTAGCATGTACGTCTTTATTACCAGATTTATTAGACCAACATTCGCTTTCATAATGTCCAAATTTATCACAATTATAGCACTGAATCTTAGATTTATCACGTCTTTGAAAATTTTGATGACCTTGTTGTTCCTTCCAAAAATTATTACTATTTCTTTGTTGATAAGAAAAATTACCTCTACCACGGTTGCCTTGATAGTTACTTCTACCACGACCTCTACCTCTGAAATTTTGGTATCTCTGATTTGTTTATTTACGATAACTTGTCTCTTCTTTTGCTTTAGGTTGATTCACCTTTGCTTGCAACGCCTCCTCCACTATTTCGGGTGTGTCTTGAGTTATGGACATCTCATATGTCACCAATTCACCTTCTAAATCATCAAGTGTAAAAGTGCTAAGATCTTTGGTAGTCTCAAGAACCACCTTCTTCATGTAAATTTTATACTCAAGGACCGCAATATTTTTTCAACCACTTTAACTTCATCTAGTACTTCTCCATTGGTCCTCATGTCGTTGACAATATTAGTAATTCTTGTAATGAATTCTTTAACGGACTCTATTGGTTTCATTTGGGCTAACTTGTACTGTCTCCTTAGCTCTTGCAATTTGACTTTCTTTACTTCGGCGGAACCTCGATGTGAATTCACCAAGATTCTCCAAGCCTCCTTAGTTGATTTTGCATGCAAAAATTTGTTAGATACATGTAATTCAACCTTGCTGGTGAGATAGTAATGTGCCTTATAATCCAATTGTCTATTTTTCTTTAATTGCATAGCTGCATCACCTGTCAATGTTGTACCTTCTGGGGGTTCATCAAATCCTGTTTCAACAATGGACCATAATCCAGCAACATTAAAAAAATATTTCATATATTGATGCCAATCTTCAAAATTATTTTTGCCATCAAACTTGAAAACTTGACAATCATGTAAATATGGAGTATTCATTTTTTTTTTTGGGATCTCCACCGACTCCGATAGAATCTCACGCAGGCTCTGATACCAATTTGAAGGATTGAAATACCCCAAGAACGATTTAGGCACAAGCAAAAAATTCAGCAAAAGCTATATAGAAGAAATTTATTAAACTAGGGAGAGAACTTGGTAGGAGGTTTTTTTTACAACTCATAAACTCTTGAATCTCTCTACTAGAAAAAATAAGTAGTAGCACCCCTATTTATAATACTACAAAACCAAAAATCTATTCCAATATAAAATTGGTAAACAAAACCTAACTAGACATGAATTAAATAAACTACCAAATATCAAATTATAGACAACTTAGGAATACTAATTAATCTTGGTTTAGTTTCCAAACCGTTCGGGTAACTAAACTAACTAAGTTGCACTCCTTTAGCACTAAATGATGTCTTATGAAACAACTAACTAATATATATACACTTATTATACAAATTGCACTTATTTTAATGTATATATACACATTATGAATATACCCCCTCCAAGGGATCAACCAATCAGAGGCCTGCAAAAAATATCCTCCAACAAAATACTTAGAGGGTGTTTGCCTAAGTTTATAAACTGGTCAAACTGACTTATAAGTTTTTTTGACTTATTTACGAGTTTGGTATAACTAAAAGTACTTATAAGCCGAGTGATTATAAACCAAAATAAGTCATAAGTTGGTCACCCCCAATTTATGACTTTTTAACTTATAAACACTTTTACTTTGACCAATAATTTTACTATTTTATCCTAATATTCTTTGTGTAATTCACAAAAGTATCGCCATATCCATGATTCACTTCTTCACCTTATTTCGAGACCTCTTCATTGTTAATAATAATCTCCGGATTGGGTTAATGGGGTCTCCCTTTATTCTAATAAATCTCGTTCTTCTAGAAAAAATATTGTCGATGCAAAATCATTTTTATTTTACTTAACAAGTCTGTTACTAAATAATAAACAGTGTACTAAACAACTAACAGATATTTCTGCAGCATTGGTAGAGTTTGAAAATTCTAATTAAAACAAAACAACATAAATTTTGCAAGAACGAAAACACATACAATTAACTATTTCGTAAGAACTAAATTAAATTTCAAAAGAAGCTAATATTCACCATAGAATACTCAAAAATTAGTAGGGAAATGTCATACATACGGAAGAATATATCAAGAACAAGAAGAAAGTTGGAATCAAGTTTTTATGTCTACTTGAAATAATTTTATTCTTTCTTATTATTAGAAAAATATTAACTATTATATGTAAGTTTATCATATAATAATTTATATTAAAATAATTTTTATCGAATTAATTTAGAATAAAAGTAAGTTGAGACAAAATAATTTGTATTTGCTGAAAAGCCTTTTACAGCTATAAGGGAATTTGAGTCGGCTTACCAAAAATAAAAGCTTATCAGCATTTTTTATCAAATACTTCGGCTGCTTATTTTCAGTTTTAACACTTTTATACAAATACGTAATTACTAATTTATAAAATCAGTTTAGCACTTAAAAATACTTTTAAGCACTTGATGCTTATCAGCTATTTTAAATCAGTTAAGCTAAACGGGCTCTTAGTCGCAAAACTAATCCAATCCCCTCAAAACACCCGGAAAACCATAAAGCATAATTAACCACAAACAGAATCCCTCAATACTCGAATAAAAGGCACCAATCCCACTTCCAATTATGCTCATGCATATTCTTTTATAATATACAGAAGGTTCTCACTTAACATTAGTTAATTAGTGTATATTTTTACAATTTATCAATAAATTATAATAAGTTAGTTTGATCTAATGTAAATACAAAGTGTGAATAAGTGGTTGCTTTTGTGAGCCTCTTTGCCTATGGACGATCTCAAAGTTTGTGTAATTTGTGGACTGTTTCCATTGGTCGATCGAATGAATAATTAAAAACTTGTTCTTACTAACGGTAACATAATTTATTTTTCGTGTTCTTGATCAGAACTTACCATCCAATTAACCAACTTATCATGATATGTTAATCACGTCACGCATGAGTAGAGAACATAAATCTTTTCTTAACCATTTCCATAATCTCATAAATAACATTATAAAACATCAAATGATCAAAAGTAGTTAGTCATACATGTCATGTGAGACTTCACTATATGAGACAAAAACATAAACTAGACTCACTACATCTATGGAGCCTCTATGACATGATATAAAAGAATGCTGGAAACAAAGCCCTACTAAATACACGTGCGGCACTTGACAACTCGCTCATGATCTTGTACAATTTGTTTACGTTCTTGTTATGCCAAGTCAATCTTACTATACTAAAGATCGCTAAAGGAATGCTAGAACACAAGAGAATTGTCAAATGAAGCTTTTGTATTAGAAAGAACTTGATTGTTTTGCTTGGTGAATTTATAAATGAATGGTCCCCTTTAATACTAGTCTCGTAGGGGCTAATGTGTAAACATTAATTATTACACAAGTCGCTTATCATTTACAAGTAAGCTCCTCTCTAGAATTATCTACATAACTAGAATCTTCCAAGGACTTTCCTAGCAAATTCATAGGGTTCTAGGGTCTTCCTAGAGAAACCTCTGTATTTCTCTAGAACCTTCCCACATATGCTAGTCTATTTCATACGTAAGCTTTCCATGTGATAAAAATATATGTCAAGTATCACCTACGTGGCATGATGATGTGGCGGGATATGACACTCTCCCCCACCCAATTGTGTGCCGCCCTCAGCACAAAGCATTGGCATGTACGCGCGCGCCTCGCCTTGGCATCGCCGAAGATCTTTGTCCATTAGCCATGATGCCATATGGAGAGGTTTGCCTTCCCATGTCACAAGGTATCGATCACCTTTCTTCTTGCCCCATTTGTACTTTGGATGGCTGGCAATGATGGCCTCGATCCTCCACCCATCGGATACCTCTCCTTGCTCTTGGCCTGAATCTCCCCATGACTCAACCAAGTCTAGCAGCTTCTCAAGCTTCGGGTCCATGCTTCCACTCCCTATTTGGCTGCCCTCCATGGTCCCATCCTTGCTAGCAAACATGACCCCTCTACTTGGTGCATCGTCTAAGTTCTAGTGTGCCATCACTTTGTTATTCGCTATCCTTTTCAACTATGTCTGCCCCACTTTTCTTGCTACCACCATACTACATTAGCGTAGTGCCAAGATAGGCTTTGGAATCCCATACATTTGGCTTAGATTTTAAGCACATCACCCCAATGCAGGCAGTCCCTACTGTGTCATCTTTGTGTGTCTGAGCAAAGTTCTCAATCATTGCTGGAAGCTTCCCCAATTCTTGGCATTCACTTGCCCGACGTGATCCTTTACAGAAGTAGCACCCTCTTTTAGGCACGCACTCGATACCATTTTTCGGCCCTTTACCGTTCTTGGACCTCCGTCCGTTATAGGATGGCCCCTTGCAGTTGCCCTTGTATACCTTTGTTATGACCCAAATCCTAGCTTGTCGTAATGGCGCCTATAGTGATACTAGGTAAGCCGACATTAATGAATTAACTCCAACACTTTTAACAGAAAATGGATTTAAAGCAGTTTAAATAGTAAAACTTCTCATAAACAGGATAAAATATCCAAAACACAACGCAAAAACTCCCAACATGGGGGTGTCACTAAGTACACGAGCATCTAAATATCACAAGTCTGTAAAATACTGTCTAACAAAGTCCAAAACTAAATACAATAACCGGAAAGGATAGGGAAGGAGAAACAAGGTCTGCGAAGCGCCGGACAGCTATCTTGGAATCTCCCAGAAAATCAACTGTGCGATGAAATGAACACCCACCGTGTCCAAAAACACCTGGATCTCCACATGAAGTGCAGGGTGTAGTGTGAGTATAACCAACTCAGTAAGTAACAAGACTAAATAAAGAACTGAAAGTAATGACGAGCTTTGCAATTATAGTTCAATTTCAATAATTTCAACATAGGAAAGTAGGCATGCTTTCAAGTTCGATAAATTAAGTCAAAATAGTTACTTTATGACAAGTTTAAGTGAACAGAGTGTAATATCTTTCAGAAATTTCAAGACAGTGACACATGGCAGCTAAGTGCAACAATAATGAAATCAAATGTCAGGGCCGCAGTCACTTAGCCTCCCAATTACTCAGCACTCGGCACTCAGCACTTAATACTCGTACTCAGTAGGTGTCTGCACTCAATGGGGGTGTGTACAGACTCCGGAGGGGCTCCTTCTATAATACTCCTCAAATTTATAAAAGTTTGGAGACACGCTAATTATAGAATTAAATTATTATTATTTATTTTTCTTGCCTATAGTGAATATATATATATATATATATAGACACACACACACACACACTTAAATAATTAGATATACAATTAGGGAAATTTTAATAATTGTAATATTATTAATTATTAAAAAGTGTGTATCATTAATTATTAGTTAAGTCAAAAAAAAGAAAAAAAAAGAAATAAACATAAAGCCAAAGTGGGTTGTTGTAAGAAAAGACTCAAGGCCTTAGACCCAAGAAGCACTTTCAAAAAGTAAAAGGCTTAAAGCCTTCCAGCAAAACAGAACATGAATTCTGTTTAGTCACGCTTAGCAGAGGCAAAGAAAAAGCTTAAAGCCTATAACAAACAGAGGCAGTGTTACTTCTCCTGCTTCTCCCATCGAAGTATAACGCATGACCTTCTTTAGGCAACGACTGAGGTAATTTTTTTTTTATGGAATTGTAAGTTATAACATCATTATACACTAGAATCTAACACCCTAATAGGGTGAATTCATAGGAAAGTTTTACAAAACCTCAAGAACACCCATCAAGTACGAGTTAGGTTTTTGGTATTACAAGCTAAATTATTCACTTTCATTGGATTGCTATAACGAGTTATAGTTGTTAGAGGTAGTAAAAAAAATTGTTAGAACAAGACATCACCCCAAAACTTAGAAATTTAGGAGTTGAACCTAAAGTTCTTAGAGTTGAGAAAAGACTAATACCTTGGGAAAGTTGGATACTTATTTTAACTTATTGTTGTAGTATTCGGTCGTTGAGTTGATTACAAGGATTGGAACTTACATTGTTGCTTGAAAGGAGAAATTGAGGTGAGTGGATATTACCCTTTACTTAAGTGGTTCTACTCACAAAAACATGCCCACAAAGTATTTGATAAAATGCTTTAAAGAGTCAACATGTGCTTAATTGGAACGAGTGAATAACTGTTGACTAAGTATATTCTAGTTGAAGCTTATATATTTTACTTGAGAAGTATAATAGTCTATTCTTCATATTTTTATGCTTTATTACATGATCTTACATGTTAAAGTTTCAAGAGTTAGATAGAATTTTTAGATATACATTGAGTAATTTTATTTCATGCTTATGCTATGCATACACTCAAGTATATTATGATGAATACTTATAGAGCACTTTCAAACAAGATTTAGACTTGAAAAATCACAAGAAGAAGTTTTAAAAAGATAAGATTTTTGGGAGTATCATTTATTCTGAGAAAGGGTCATTGTCCAGGCCAAGGGTCCTGACCAAGGCGTTGACTTCCTGAAACTACTTGTACCAAAGTAGGGAGCACACGAGCCGAGGGTCTCGTTGCTGAGAATTTACTTAGCCTTTCTAAGGTATGATACATGAGCGCTGAGAACCATGAAGCTCGTGGAACCTCATGGATTGGTCCTATTCGATCAGGTTGGGATTGAACCCGTACCGATCACACGGTGACTGAGACAGAATTAAGTCAGGATAGTTGGAACTCCCAAAGTATAAAGTGAAGTATTTTTTTATAAGAAAGAAAAAGAAAAGAATTTCTTTTAGAATATTCATAAACTGCTATTATGTAATTATTTAGAATTATTCTTATAAGCTTTATGTTTTACATGCATTTAGAACCTTTGCTCGTAATGTATATGTTATTATAGTTTCGCCCCCTGTTGTTGAGACTCACTAAGTACAATAGATGGTATTGACGTTCTTTTTTGGGAACCTATGTTGATCTGCGGTACAACATAGGAACCGGTTTTGCAGGCGAGTAGGCTACTGGTTAGGACTTCCTTCTCTTCTAGTGCTATTGGTGAGCTCCGCTTTTGTTCGTGGAGTATTCCTTAGAGTCATCTTTATTTAGTTATTTCTTTGTTTACTTAGAGAACTATCCAGGAAATCTCATGTCCTGAGCAGTGCGTCAGTTTATCAGTAGAGGCTTCATAGACATAGCCGTTGGGTTAAGATTCAGATGTTTTTTATAATAACTTAGTAGTAATTCAGTAGTTACTATGAATAAAGTTTTGAAGTTGATTTATTTAAATAATTGAATTAATCAAAAGTATTTGGTTAGAGTATTGCCTTGTTGCATATAAAGTTTTGAGTTATAATAGATTTGATAAGCAGAGATGGTTCGCTCAGTCATGTTTAGTGATCGAGTGACGGTCTCGGCTTGTTCAGAAAATGGGTCGTGACACCTTCAGCCCAAGCGCTATATCAAGTCAATCATGGCATAAATCAATGAAACACGCTGCGGCGTGCAGCTCGATCACATAAATATATATAGCCTTAAAGCTTGTTACGGCGTGCGGTCCGATCCATATATATGAAGTCATAAGGCTCGTTGCGACGTGCAACACGATCCATATATATACAGCCAAATGGCTCGTTGCGGTGTGCAACCTGATCCACATATATACATTTATCACCCACAACTTGGCACTCAGGCCCCAACTCAGTCACCAACCTCTCCAGTCTCACGGGCTTGTGACGCTCATACTAAGCACCCCTAATCAATGATACGAAATGTGACAATATACAATAACAGAGTCTGAGATATGATATGAAATTATGAATGCGACTGAGTACATAATTGCAATTAAGCAAGTAACTCAACAGCAAACAACGACCATTATAGGTCTTAATAGCACTAGCATATAGCCTAAACATGATTTTTAATATGATTTGTAGTCAAATTTCTATAACACATGGAGAGCGTACAGATAACAACAAGTTATTCAACTTTACAGTTCCACGGATTGGACCAAGTCACAATTCCTACGGTGCACACCCACACGCCTGTCACCTAGCATGTGCATCACCTCCAAACCAATCACAAGACACATAATACGTGGTTTCATATCCGCAGAACCAGATTTAGAATTGTTACTTACCTCAATCCGAGCAAATCTCTACTCCAATACACCTTTTCATACCTTAGCATCGCAAATCGGCCTCCAAATATCCTGAACCTAGCCACAAACAGTACGATACAATCAACACGGGCTAAAGGAATCAATTCTACCAGACAATACAAAGTTATTAATCAAAAATTGACTCAAAGCCAGCCCTCAGTCCCATGTCTCGAAATCCGACAAAAGTCACAAAACCCGAAAGTTCATTCAGCAACGATTCTAACCATATGAAATTTATCAAAATCCGACACCAAATCGTCACCCAAATTCCTAAATCAAACTCTCCAAATCCTAGCTTAAACCCCTCCCCCCCCCCCCCAATTTACACCTTAAATACATACCAACTAGGTGGAGAAAATCAATGGGGAAACAAGATTATTGATTAAAAACAAGCACAATGGACTTACCTAAAGAATCCCCTCAAAAATCCTCTCAAGAATCGCCAAAACTCGAGCTTAAAATGTTAAAGTGAAGCCAAAATCGCGAACCCTTATTTTTAAACATTCTACCCAGGCTTTTCGCACCTGCGGCCAAATAACCGCACCTGCGGAATCACTTTTGCAGTAAATTCCTCCTCTTCTACGGAAATCACTTAAATCTTCCAAGCACGCATCTACGCTACATTTTCTGCACCTGCGGAGGCGTTTTTGTGACCTTCTATCCACTTTTGCGGAAACAGACTCCCCCCTCAACTCCGCATCTGCGGAGCCTCGCTCCTACGTGCTCGCAGATGCAGTTAGACCCTCGCACCTACGCGCTGCCCAAGCCAGCTAGCTCCGCACCTGCGCAAATCCAGCCGCATCTACGGCACCCTCGCAGGTGCGATCACACCAGAAGAGCTCCTGCTTCAGCAATGCACTAACTTTCATTTTCGATCCGTTAACCATCCGAAATCAACCCAAGGCCTCCGGGACATCAACCAAACATACCAACAAGTCCTAAAACACGATACGAATCACCTCAAATCAGTTTAAACAACATTAAAAAATACGAATCGCACATAGATTCAAGCCAAATAAACTTTGAACTTTCAATTTCTACAAAGGATGTCAAAACCTATCAAATCACGTCCGATTAACTGCAAATTTTGCACACAAGTCACAAATGATACCACGGACCTGCCCCATCTCCCGAAATCCGAATCCAACCCCGATATCAAAAAGTCCACTCTCGGTCAAACTTTCCAAATTTCCAACTTTCGCCATTTCAAGCCTAATTCAACTAGGAACCTCCAAATCACAATCTAGACATGCTTGTAAGTCCAAAATCACACAACGGAGCTAACGAAACCATCAAAACTCTGTTCTGGAGTCGTTTACACATAAGTCAACATACGGTCAACCTTTTCAACTTAAGCTTTCAACTTTGAGACTAAGTATCTCAATTCATTTTAAAACCTCTCCGGACCCGAACCGACTAACCCAGCAAGTCACATAATAGCTGTAAAGTACAAAATAAGCAGTAAATAGGAGGGGGACAGGGCTACACCTCTCGAAACGACCAGCCGGGTCGTTACATCCTCCCCCTCTTGAACAAACGTTCATCCTCGAACGGGTCTAGGAACATATCTGGAGTCTGAAATAGGCGTGGATATCTGCTCCGTATCTCCCACTCGGTCTCCCAAGTAGCCTCCTCAACTGGCTGACCTCTCCACTATACCTTTACTGAAGTTATATCCTTTGACCTCAACTTTCGAACCTACCGATACAAAATGGCCACCGGCTCCACATCATAAGTCAGATCACCATCCAACTGAACCGTGCTGAAATCTAAAACATGAGACGAATCGCCTACATACTTCTGGAGTATAGAAATATGAAATACTGGGTGTGCAATCAACAAACAAGGAGGCAAGACAAGCTTGTAAGCCACCTCTCCAATCCTCTAAAGTACCTCAAATGGCCCAATAAATCGAGAGCTCAACTTGCCCTTCTTTTCGAACCTCATAACACAGTTTATGGGTGTGACCTTGAGAAATACCTTCTCTTAACCATGTAAGCAACATCACGAACTTTCCTATCGAGTAACTCTTCTGCCTAGATTGTACTGTGTGAAGCTGATCCTGAATCAATTTAACCTTGTCCAATGCATCCTGAACTAAGTTAGTACCCAATAGCCTAGCCTCACCCGGCTCGAACCAACCCACCAGAGATTGACATCGTATCCCATACAAAGCCTCATACGAAGCCATCTGAATACTCGACTGGTAGTTGTTGCTATAGGAAAACTCTGCGAGTGGCAGAAACTGATCCCATAAACCCCCAAAATTAATGACACAAACGTGTAGCACGTCCTCCAATATCTGAATGGTGCGATCAGACTGTCCGTCCATCTGAGGGTGAAATCATATACTCAACTCAACCTGAGTTCCCAACTCTCGTTGCACGGCTCTCCAAATATGCAATGTAAACGGTGTGCCCCGATCAGAAATGATAGACACTGGCACAACGTGAAGGCGAACAATCTCTCAGGACGAAATCTCAGCCAACCGCTCTAGAGAATAAGTAGTCCCAACTGGAAAGAAGTGCGCGAACTTGGTCAAGCGATCCACAATCACCCAAATATCATCAAACTTTCTCGAAGTCCATGGAAGCCCAACTATAAAATCCATGGTGATCCGCTCCCATTTCTACTCTAGAATCTCTAGCCTCTGAAACAATCCACCTGGTCTCTAATGCCCATACTTCACCTGTTGATAGTTAAAGCACTGAGCTACAAACCCCACTGTATCCTTCTTCATCCTCCTCCACCAATAGTGTTGCCTTAAGTCCTGGTACATCTTTGCGGCACTCGGGTGAATGGAATACCACGAACTGTGGGCCTCCTCACGAATCAACTCATATAACCCATCTACATTGGGCACATATATCCAGCCCTGCGTTCTCAACACCCCATCATTTCCAATAGTAACATAGCTGGCATTATCGTGCTGAAACTTGTCCTTGAGGACAAGTAAATAAAGATCATCATACTACTGCTCTCTGATGCGATCAAATAAAAAAGACCGAGAAATCACACAATCTAGAACCCAACTTGGCTCCGAAATATCTAATCTCACAAACTGGTTGTCCAAGGCCTGAACATCAACTGCAAGCGGTCTCTCACCAACAGGAATGAATGCAAGGCTGCCCATATTCACTGCCTTCCTACTCATGGCATCGGCCACCACATTGGCCTTCCTAGGATGATATAAAATAGTAATATCATAGTCCTTTAGTAGCTCCAACCATCTCCGCTGCCTCAAATTTAGATCCTTCTATTGGAACAAGTGCTGGAGACTCCGATAATCTGTAAATACCGCACAAGACACACCATAGAGATAGTGCCTCCAAATCTTCAATGCATGAACAATGGCAGCCAACTCCAAATCATGAACAGGGAAGTTCTTCTTATGGGGCTTCAACTAGAGCGAAGCATAAGCAATCACTCTATCCTCCTGCATCAAGACACAACCAATACTGATCTAAGAAACATCACAATACACTATATAAGAGCCTAAAATTGAAGGCAAAACTAGAACTGGAGTTGTGGTCAAGGAAATCTTAAGCTTCTGAAAGCTCTCCTTACACTCATCCGACCACCTAAAATAAGCACCCTTTTGGGTCAATTTGGTCAAAGGCGATGCAATTGAAAAGAAACCCTCCATGAAGCGACGATAATAACCAACCAAGCCGAGAAAGCTCCGATTCTCCGTAGATGAGGATGGTCTAGGTCAAATCTGAATTGTCTCTATCTTCTTCGGATCCACCTAAATCCCTTATTTGGACACCACATCCCCCAAGAACGCCACTGAACTGATCCAGAACTCACACTTGGAGAACTTGGCATAAAGCTTCTCCTCTCTCAACTGCTGTAACATATTCCTCAAATATTGGGCATGTTCCTCCTAGATACGAGAGTACACCAGGATATCATTAATCAACACTATGACAAACGAGTTGAGATAAGTCTGAAATACATTGTTCATCAGATGTATGAACGTTGTCGGGGTGTTGGTTAGCCAAAAGACAACACAAGGAACTCATAATGATCGTAACAGGTCCTGAATTTTGTCTTTAGAATATCCGAGTCCCAAATCTTCAACTGGTGATACCTAGACCTCAAACCAATCTTAGAGAACACCCTCGCTCCTTGAAAATGGTCAAACAGATCATCAATACACAGCAAAAGATACTTGTTCTTGATTATAACTTTATTCAACTGCATATAATCAATGCACATTCTTATAGTACCATCCTTCTTCTTCACAAACAGAACTAGTGCACCCCAATGTGACATACTAGGCCTAATAAACCCTTTATCAAGGGGTTACTGAAGCTGCTACTTGAATTCCTTCGACTTAGCTAGTTCCATAAGCTACAATGGAATAGAAATGGGTTGAGGTCCCAACACCAAGTCAATACTGAAATCAAAATCCTGTTGGGCGGCATGCCCGACAGGTCTACAGGAAACACATCCAAAAAATCTCGCACTACCGGAACAGAATCAATAGTAGGAGTATCAGCACTAACATCCCTCACAAAGAAAAAATAAGATAAACAACCCTTCTCAATCATCCGTTGGGCCTTCAAGTATGAAATCACTCTACTGGGAACATAGTCTATAGAACCTCGCCACTCAATCCTTGGCAACCCCGACATCACCAAAGTCACGGTCTTAGTGTGACAATCCAAAACAGCATGACATGGAGACGACCAATCCATACTCAAGATCACGTCGAAGTCCACCATACTAAACAATAATAGATCAACTCTAGTCTCCAATCCCCCAATAGTCACTACACACAACCGATATACATGATCCATAATAATAGTATCGCCCACTGGCATAGATATATGAACAGATGAAACTAAGGACTCCCAGGTCATATCCAGATAACGAGCCAAATACGATGAGACATACGAATAAGTGGAACCAGGGTCAAATAATACAGAAGCATCATATGGCATACTAAGACAATACCTGTGATCACTGCGTCTAAAGCAATGGCATCTGGTTTGGCAGTGAAACATAGAATTGGTCTTGGCCGCCACCTGATCGGCCTCCCCCTCTAGGGAGACCCCTAGCTGCTTGAGCTCCACCCCGAGCTCACTAGGTAGGTGGTGAAGTAACTAGTGCTGAAGTCATAGTCTGACTCCTCTATTGAGCTGGACCTCCCAAGAAATGGGGACAGTGCCTCCTGATATGACCATGCTCTCCACACTCGTAGAAACCCCGATCTGACAATAGTGGTGGGGACTGAAAGGATCCCCGAGCACCGGGATAATTGCTAGAAGGACCTGGCATAGATGAACCCTAAACCGATGGAGCACGGGACAAACTCTAAGGTGGAAGGGCACTAGGAGATGACTGACCCTAGTGAGAACTATATGAACTGTGGCTAGATGATGCACCACGGTGAACTAGATGAGCCATCTAAGCGTTCTTATAAGGACGACCCCTGTCGTGGTAGAACAGACCCCAGAAGGAGCACCACTAAAATCTCCCAATCCACGAGGCCTCTTGGCCTCCCTCTTACCCCACTCCTGGCTGTGGACCATCTCTATCTGTCGAGCAATATCAACAACCTAATCGAAAGTAGCACCAGACACCCTCTCTCTAGTCATAAGCAACAACAACTGATATGTGATTCCATCAATGAACCTCCTAATCCTCTCCCTATCCAAGGGAACCAACCAGACTGCATGACAGGAAAACTCAGAAAACCTCATCTTGTACTGTGTCACAGATATGCCATCCTGACGAAGCTTCTCAAACTATCTGTGCAGCTCCTCTCTATGGGACTGCGGCACGAACTTCTCCCAAAAGAGAACAAAGAACTCCTGCCATGTAAGTTTTGCTACATCGACCGGCTTGCGCTTCTCATAAGCCTTCCACCATCTGAAGGTAGCCCCAATAAATTGAAAAGTAGTGAATGAGACCCCACTGGTCTCTAGAATACTTCATATATGAATAATTCACTACACTTCCCCAAGAAGCTTTGGGCATCCTCTGACTCAACCCCGCTAAATGTTGGAGGTTGACGCCTCCCAAAAACTCTCGAGACTCCTCTGCTCATCATCAGTTATAATGGGAACCCCCTAGCCCTGAGCCGCTGTAACAGGTTGGGCTGGTAGTGCCCCCGGTGTTTGCAGTCCCTGTATTACCTGCTCTGGTGTATGTGCGGAGGGAGTCTGAGCACCTCCCCCAGCCTTAGAAGTGGCTGATGTGGTCGGAATAGAGACTAACTGAGCAAGACTGGTGCACACGATCAGAATCTGATCCAAAGCCTCTTAAAGGCTTGGAATCATAATGGGCATAGTTGGTGTCTGGGCTGGCCCTACTAGCTCAATTGTATCTGGCACCTGCTCCTAAGCTGGAGTGACTGGTGGGTCTGTAGGTGTTGCCCTAGCTACTGTACGAGCTCCACCTTTGCCCTTACCGCGGCCCCTACCGCGACCTCAGCCTCATGTAGCCCTAGTTGATAGTACTGGTGGATGTCCATCCTGCCCGGTAGCACGTGTTCTCACCATCTGTGAGAGAATAAAATAACATAAGTTTAGTTACAGAATCAATAGATTCGCATGACAAGAATACAAGAATGTGAAGTTTACTAAGGGTTCGACAGCCTATCGAAGATAAGTACATACGGTTGCGTACCGATCCGCAAGACTTTACTAAATCTGCTCCTGACTCATGAGACCTATGTAACCTAGGCTCTAATACCAACTTCTCACGATCCAAACCCTAAACTGTTGTGATGGCGCCTAACGTGGTACTAGGCAAGCCGATATTTACGAATCAACTCCAACACTTTTAAAAGAAAATAGATTTAAAGCAGTTTAAATAGTAAAACTTTTCATAAACAGGATAAAAATCCTAAACACAATGCGGAAACTCCCAACATGGGGGTGTCACTAAGTAAATGAGCATCTAAATATCACAAGTCTGGAAAATACTGTCTAACAAAGTCTGAAACTAAATATAATAAGCGGAAATGATAGGGAAGGAGAAATAAGGCCTGTGAAGTGCCAGGCAGCTACCTTGAAATCTCCTAGAAGATCAACTATGCGATGAAATCAACACCCACCGTGTCCGAAAATATCTGGATCTGCATACGAAGTGCAGGATGTAGCATGAGTACAACCAACTCAGTAAGTAACAAGACTAAATAAAGAACTGAAAGTAGTGACGAGCTTTGCAATTATAGTTCAATTTCAGTAATTTCAACATAGGAAAGTAGGCATGCTTTCAAGTTCGATAAATTAAATCAAAATAGTTACTTTATGACAAGTTTAAGTGAAACAAAGTGTAATATCTTTCAGAAATTTCAAGACAATGATACATGGCAGCTAAATACAACAATAATGAAACACAATGCATCCTCTTAGGGCCACAGTTACTTAGCCCTCCCAATTACTCAGCACTCGACACTCAACACTCGTACTCAGTAGGTACCTTCACTCACTGGGGGTATGTACAGACTCCGGAGGGGCTCCTTCAGCCCAAGCGCTATATCAAGCCAATCATGGCATAAATCAATGAAACACGTTGATATATATATATATATATATATATATATATATATATATATATATATATATATATATATATATATATATATATATATATATATATATATATATATATATATATATATATATATATATATATATATATATATATATATATATATATATATATATATATATATATATATATATATATATATATATATATATATATATATATATATATATATATATATATATATATATATATATATATATATATATATATATGCAACGTACAACTCGATCCACATATATATAGCCATAAGGCTCGTTGCGGCATGCAACCCGATCCACATATATACATATATTACTCGCAGCTCGGCATTCAGGCCCCAACTCAGTCACCAAGCTCTCTAGTCTCACGGGCTCACGACGCTCACACTAAGTAGCCCTAATCAATGATGCGAGATGTGACAATATACAATAATAGAGACTAATATATGATATGAAATGATGAATGCGATTGGGTATATAATTGCAATTAATCAAATAACTCAATAACAAATTAAAGAACAACCACTATGGGTCCCAATAGTACTAGCATATAGCCTAAACATGATTTCTAACATGATTTGTAGTCAAATTTCTATAATACATGGAGAGCATACAACTAGCAACAGGTTATTCTACTTCACAGTTCCACGGAATGGACCAAGTCACAATTCCTACGGTGCACGCCCAAACACCCATTGCCTAGCATGTGCGTCACCTCCAAACCAATCACAAGACATATAATACGGGGTTTCATACCCTTAGAACCAGATTTAGAACTATTACTTACCTCAATCCGAGCAAGTCTCTACTCCAACAAACCTTTGCCTCGCAAATCGGCCTCCAAACGTCCCGAATCTAGCCACAAACAGTATAATACAATCAACACGGGCTAAAGGAATCAATTCCACAAGACAATACAAAGTTATTAATCAAAAATCAAAAATTGACTCAAAGCCGGCCCCTGGGCCCACGTCTTGAAATCCGACAAAAGTCACAAAACCCGAAAGTCCATTCAACCATGAATCTAACCATACCAAATTTATCAAAATCCGATACCAAATCATCACCCAAATCCGCAAATCAAACTCTCCAAATCCCTAGCCTCAAACCCCCAATTTACACCTTAAATACACACCAACTAGGTGGGGAAAATCAATGGGGAAACAAGTTTATTGATCAAAAACGAGCTCAAGGGACTTACCTCAAGAATCCCCTCAAAAATCCTCTCAATAATCGCCAAAACCCGAGCTCAAAATGTTAAAATGAAGCCAAAATCGCGAACCCTGTCAGGAGGTGTGAGAGGTTGGCCATGGAGAGTTTGAGAAGAGGTCGAGATAGGCCTAAGAAGTATTGGGGAGAGGTGATTAGGCAGGACATGACGCAGCTTCAGCTCACTGAGGACATGACCCTTGATAGGAGTGAGTGGAGGTCGAGGATTAAGGTAGAAGGTTAGTAGGTAGTTTATAGTTGTTCACCGATAGTCTTAGTAGCATGCATGTCCCTTCATATTCTTAGATTTTTATTACGTTATGTGGTTTTGTTCGCCTCAGGTATTGTATTCCTTATTGCTATTATTTGGTATCATGTATCTTTATCTGTCCCTTTTTTCTTTTATCTTCCATCTTTCTTCCTTCCTTGCTTTCCTCTTCTTCTTCTTGCCCTTCCTGAGCCGGGGGTCTATTGGAAACAGCCTCTCTACCTACATTAGGTAGAGGTAAGGTCTGTGTACAGACTACCCTCCCCAGACCCCACCTGCTGGGATCAAACTGGGTTTGTTGTTGTTGTTGTTTCCTAGGCTTTTCGCACCTGCGGCCAAATAACCGCACCTACGGAATCACTTCTACTGTAAATTCTTCCACTTCTGCAGAAACCACTTAAATCTTCCAGGCTCGTATCTGCACTCCAGGTTCTGCACCTGCGGAGGCACTTCTGCGACCTTCTATCCGCTTCTGTGGAAACGGACTCCCCCCTAACTCTGCATATGCGGAGCCTCGCTCGCACCTGCGGGCTCGCAGATGAGGTTAGCCCCTCGCACCTGTGCCCTGCCCAGGCCAGCCCAGCTCCACATCTGCAAATCCATCCGCATCTGCGGCATCGCACCTACGACCAATCCCTTACAGGTACGATCACACGAGTAGAGCTCCTACTTCAACAATGCACTAACTTCCATTTGCGATCTGTTTACCATCCAAAATCAACCCGAGGCCCCCAGGACCTCAACCAAACATACCAACAAGTCCTAAAACACGATACGAACTTAGTCGAGCCCTAAAATCACCTCAAAAAACATCAAAAACATGAATCGCGTATAGATTTAAGCCTAATGAACTTTGAACTTCCAATTTATACAAACGACGTCGAAACCTATCAAAATCACATCCGATTGACCTCAAATTTTGCACACAAGTCATAAATGACACCACGGACCTACCCCAACTCTCGGAATCTAAATCTGACCCAAATATCAAAAAGTACACTCCCGGTCAAACTTCTTAGATTTTCAACTTTTGCCATTTCAAGCTTAATTCAACTACGGACCTTCAAATCACAATTCGGATACACTCCTAATTCCAAAATCACACAACGCAACTTACGAAATCATAAAAACATCAATATCTGGTCAACCTTTTCAACTTGAGCTTCCAACTTTGAGACTAAGTGTCTCAATTCATTTTGAAATCTCTTCGGACCCGAACCGACTAACCCGGTAAGTCACATAACAGCTATAAAGGACAAATTTAGCAATAAATGGAGAGACGAGGCTATAACTCTCGAAATGACCGGCCGGGTCGTTACAACCTCGGCTATACCTTTCCTGTTGTTCTTGTTCTGATCTCCCCTACACTTCTCGGCGTTGCCTTCTTTGGACTTGGCAGGCTCTATCTTGAAGTCAATGAGCGACTCGGTTACCGCTATGGCCTCTTCCACGTTGGCTACTTGATGTCTTCTTAACCCCTGTTTTGCCCAATTTTACAACCCATCTGTAAAATAGAAAAGGGAATCTTCCTCGGACAATGACAGAATTTATAGTATTAAGGTAGTGAAGTCATGCACATACTCTCGAATTGTGGTCATCTGTCGGAGCTCCCTTAGCTTCCGTCTAGCCTCATACACCACATTCACCGGGTAGAATTATTTCTTCAACTTTTTTTTGAAGTGCTCCCACGTCTCTATCTTGCATAGCCTTTTCTCTATGTCAATACACTTTCGACGCCACCATAATGCAACAATCTCTGAGAGGTATAATACATCAGTACTGATATTGGCCTCACCATCCCTCACTTTGTCGTGCTTGAAGTAGTTCTCCATGTGCCAAAGAAAGTTTTCCACTTTTTGTGCATCACGAACACCTTTGAATACCGGTGACTTGGGAGCCTCGATCTTTGCCTCCCTGGTCACAACAACATTATTATCTGCCTCGGTCATGCCAATATTAATATGCTCCTTGAGTGACTCTATCTTTTGCTTCATTGTATCAATAATACTCAACGCCTCCATGTGTCTGCACTCCAAGGTTGTGATGGTTTGCCTTGGCTCCATCTCGACCTGCCTACGTCCCTCCAAGTCATTTCGAATACTCTCAATCTCCTCAAGAGTGTGTCCCTCAAGAACACTAAGGGTGCCTTCCACCTCCCCCAAGTATTGGCCAAAGATCTTCACGGCATCAATCACCACGTTTACCTTCATCGCCCATTTTTTACCGAGCAAGACGTCCTCTGGTAGGACCTTCACTTCATCCTCGTTCGCCTCATTGGCAGATGGTTCTTGGGATGTCAGCCATTCATTTGATACAACCTCGGGCGGCACCTCCTGGCTCTTGTTGGTGGCATTCCTCTTTTTGTTACAGCCTTTCTTGCCAACAGTATCCTGGATGACATTGGGTTGGATGTTGGCAGCGTAAATTTCTCTGTTGTTCGTCATTCCCTTAGTTGCAACCTTTGTTATGATATCACGTTGTCACGTCCTTAGTCTTTGACTAAATATACGTGTGGCACTTGATAACTCGCTCACGATCTTGCACAACTTGTTCGCGTTCTTGTTATGCCAAGTCAGTCTTACTACATTAAAGATTACTAAGGGAATGCTAGAACACAGGAGAATTGCCAAAGGAAGCTTTTGTCTTAGAAAGAACTTGATTGTTTTGCTTGGTGAATTTACAAATGAATGACGCCCTTTATATATTAGTCTCGTAGGGGTTAGTATATAAATATTAATTGTTACACAAGTCCCTTATTATTTACAAGTAAGTCCTCTCTCTAGAATTTTCTACATAACTAGAATTTTTCAAGGACTTTCCTAGCAAATTCATAGGGTTCTAGGGTCTTCCTAGGAAAACCTCTATATTTCTCTAGAACCTTCCCACATATGCTAATCTATTTTATATGTAAGCTTTTTATATGGCAAAAATATATGTCAAATTCCACCTACGTGACATGATGATGTGGCGGGTCATAACAATATGAGGTGCTTTCTCGGGGGACGCTGCATCTATATTGTGGATGCAAGTGTTGATATTTGAAACGACATTGCTATTTGCTAGGCCTCTCCCTCACTTCTTCAAATTTAGTTGATGAGCCCCATCTCATGCTGACGACTTTTTATTTTGCCTTATCAACTTCTTCCATTCTCTCCATTCTTTCTTCTTCTTTTTTTATTTATTAAAAACTCAAGTTGAAAACTAATTCAAAGTTGTATAGGAAACCTAAATTGTTTAGGATTTGATATTTGTTAGTTTATTTATTTTATGTCTAAATAGAATTTGTTGTCAGAATTAATATAAGAATAGGCTTTCCTATTTCTATTTAAAATAAGTTTCATAATATTATAAATAGGGGAATAGATAACATATTTTATGTGTGAAAAAAATAAAGAACGGTAGAGTTTATTCAGAAATTTATAATAAAGTATTTTCCTTCAACTCAAAGCTTGATATAATCCAATGAAAATGGCCAGACCTAAATTTGTCAACAACATGGCATGCACGTCATTCAATTAAAATACTTCAGCAAAAGACCATCTATGCTAATATTATTATCCGGCCAGCCATCACTGTGATTATATATAACTGATAGAAAGACGACAATTTCTCTCCATCATGTATGCAGCTCAAATAATACATCCTTTTCAAATTGCTTTACACACTCACCTTCCATCTAATCAACTCTCGACGTTAATACAGCTGGCACAAATTAAAATGACTAATGGAGAAGAAAACAAAGCAAAAAGCTATCATGAAAACCTGTAAAAATTAAACAAATCCTTTTTAAAATCTTTGATAAGAACATGGGACCAACTCCCTCAATGTCTCCAACCAAAGTCAACGATTAACTACCAAGGTAAACCGCGTAACGCCTCAATAATATTAGCAGCAAACAACGGGGAAAATAATTCTAGTGCTAAATAATGTTAATTTTCCTCCCCTAAAATGAGAAGATTTAGATAGTTGACATCTTTGCGTTTGAACCTCATACTTTTGCTTTTGTTTATGTTCTGTTGGGACCAATATCTCTTCATTTTCTTCCAAGGCAGCAACATAATATAAACTCATACTTCAGTTCTACATGATGCATGACATCAGAATTAATGTCACAGTGAACAACCTCTTCATTAGTTAATAGTACAACAGAAAAATTATTTCACACTTGGAGTATTGGTAGATACAACTTACAAAAGAGTTTAAAGATAACATATGAATCATAAAAATAAATAGTGAGCAAAAGAATAAGACAGTACGAGAAAGGAAAAAAGTGACTTCCGCTGTTAAAGAGGGCGATAGCACATTGCCTTAACGAGCTATAGATGACCAGTGGCAATATGTATTTGCTTTCAAGATGTGAGATTTTAGCGTCCTTTTGGATTCATGATTTGAGAGAAAACAGCACTAGGTGTTAACCCGTCTGAGTCGTCACTGGCAAGGCTGCGGCCGCCAATGCTCATGGATATGCCACTGCTTCTTGAATCAGTCATGCTTGCATCAAAACCTGCGGATTCATTTAAATCCTTCTTTCCTTTGCATGTGACATCAAAGCCTTCTTCAATGTCCATCTTTCCAAAACCTTTGCCACATTCTTCTGCACTCTCCTGAAGTTGCAGAGCGAATTCAAGGTTCCAAAGCACATCTCCCATGGAGGGCCTGTCAACACCAACATCAGACACACACTTCACTGCTGTCTCTGTAAATTTCTTCAAGCATTCTGGTGCAATCTTCCCTTTCAGATATGGATCAATTATCTGGTCAAAAGTGCCTTTCTTGTAGCAATGGAATGCCCACTCAGCTAAGCTCACTTGCTCCTTGGGAAGAGTTGGGTTCAATGCTGGCCGAGCACACAAAAGCTCAAACAGCACTACACCAAATGAGTATACATCAGATTTGTCTGTGAGTTGCTGCCTTCTGAAGTATTCTGGATCCAGATATCCAAAACTGCCCTTCACCACGGTGCTGACATGGGTGTGATCCAATGTAGGACCTGTCTTAGACAACCCGAAATCAGAAACCTTTGCCACCCACTTCTCATCCAAGAGGATATTAGTGGTCTTCACATCACGGTGGATAATAGTATGCTTGGCACCAGTATGAAGATAGTGCAATCCACGAGCAGCACCAATGCCAATATCAAGCCTCTGCTTCCAAGGTAAAGGAGGCTTCTGGGTCTTGTAGAGATGCTCACGAAGGGTACCATGAGCCATGTAGTCATATACAAGGATCATCTCACAGTTCTCCTCGCAATAACCAATCAAAGAAACAAGGTGGCGATGGCGAAGTTTAGAGAGCATTTCAATTTCAGTTTGAAATTCATGAACACCTTGCTCAGAGAGAGGATTCCCACGTTTGATAGCAACTTTTGTGCCACCATCAATTTCTCCCTTGTATACTTTGCCAAAACCACCCACCCCAAGAAGCAGAGATTCATCAAAGTTATTAGTGGCTGCCTTGATCTCAGCAAATGAAAAGTGACGACAAAGGTTTGATGGGAGGGACGAAGCATAACTGCCTGTAGTGTTTGTCTTAGCAGAACCAGAAGTATGTGAATTTCCATATAAAGATAAAGGGAGCCAGCCTGATGGTCCATCACTTGGACTTTGGACCTTCCCATGTTTCCGGCGGCGGGTGACAAGGCATACAACCAAACCGATAAGAATTATGGCAGCAATTCCACCTCCAACACCTCCACCAATAGCTGATTTATTACTTTTTGATTGACCTTTTTTGGATGGCAGAGGGTCAATATGATCTGGTTCTGGCACTGGAACAGGATTAGGCCCTGCGAGGTTTCCGTTGGTGTCATTCACTTTAAAAATCTCTACTCCATTCAAAATTGCATCATACCAATTGGATTTTGAAGCAACGTTTGGATGGAGGGCAAGCCAAAGATCCTGCTGTGGAGCCCCAGAATTGACAGAGACCACATAATCCTTGTGGAAAGGAACCCCATTGCTTCCAGTCCAAGCAATGACATCTGCTGCAGGTTCCGCAGTCTGATTATTCATGTAGATGACAAACACCCTTTGGTTGATTTTTGTGATATTCTTAGTGATTTCACAGAAATGGAGCCTAACAAGATAAGAGAACCCCGAATCAACTGAAAAAACCCAAGTCAAATTGTATTGCAGGTTAATTTGAGCAGTTGGACCCATTGACCTGGCTGTCTTATAGACATCAAGCGGGGCAATGTCAGATGGCGTTCCTTCAGGATAGCTTACTGTGAGATTCTCATCATCTGCAGTATCTGTAACCCCGTTGGCTGCTCCAAAAATATACTGTGAGTCATCACTCCATGACCTAAACATACCAGTATCAGCTGATGGTGAGATCACATTGCCTCCAACATTAAGCCGGTAAACATTCTCAAGGGCAGTAGAATTGTCAATAATGAAAGCAGCAGTCTGACCCACGATGAAGGTAGTCCCGTCATCTGTATTATAGATGTCACGATGTGAAATAATCTCAATCCCATTGACAAACGCAAAGGAGTTTGAAGTATTTGGAGAGGGTGTGAAAGTCATGTTCAAAGTTTCAGATGGCACATTGATTGAAAACTCCTTTGTCAAGTAATCGTAGTTGAGAGCTTCAGCAGTTTGTGCTGCACTGAAGTTTCTAAGGAGGGAATATGGTCCAACGGTCACACTGAAAATGGCATTGGTAGCATTAAGCTTGTTGTAAGACGAGGGATAAAAATACAGACGGACAAACTTACGACCAGGTGCTACAGGGAAACTATAGGTGAACTCAGACTCGAAAACACGGGCAGACATAAAAGGGACTTGAGGGACAGAGGGCTTTTGATCAGCAGCATCAGAGGTTGACGACTTACTACCCTTCAAATATGTTGACCCAATATCCGAACCCCATTTTCGACCATCGGCATCTTTAAGACCGTCAGGGCCTCCACAGTTCAACAGAATATCATCACCAGGTGCAGAATTTTGAGCCAACGTCACTTTAACGACAACAGCCAACAACAGGAAAGTGGAAGCCAAGAGAAAACAGAATTTACTGCCTTCTGTCATTGATGCTATACGCGCCAATAGTAAAAGTCACTGGAAAATAAAAAAGAATTGCAAAGAAAAGATCAATATCCTACTGTTTACCTCCAGGCAAATTTAATCACATCAGGTCAAGAACAATGAAAAATCATAGGAAAGCTGGAATTTTTAAGTCCTAATAAACAATCAACCAGGGGTTTAAACCATTCTGCAGCTAAAAACCAGTTGAAATGAGCTCACTTTTCAAATAAATCTACAGGACAAACAAACACTAAGTCCAAAATAAAGAAACCCCAGTATCAAGATCCAATATAAGAAGCAGCCAATAGCATAAAGCACATAGATAAAATTTTAAAAGCTATGAAAGTAGTAAGTCCAAAATAAAGAATCCCTAGTATCATCAATAATCAATACAAAGAAGCAGCTAATAGCATAAAAATGGATACTTATATAACTAAATTTTGGAGCTAAGTAAAAAGCATCCAGTCCAAAACAAAGAAACCCCATTACCCCAATATCAAGATCCACTAAAAGAAACAGCTAAAAGCATGAACATGGACTTCCAACAAAATATTGGGAGCTAAATAATTGCATAAGCAAAAGGATAATTTACCTAAAGAATCAGCAAGAAACTGAGAGATCCAAAAAGAAGCAAACTTTAAGCCATTCTTGGGTTGACTAAACCCACAAGCACTGAATTCTAAGCTGCAGTCAGCTGAAGAAGAAGCTCAGGCTCAGATCAAAGAAGAGAGAGAATAGGGTTTGAGTTTTAGAGAGATGGTAAGCTAGAGAGAGAAACAAAGAGAGAAGTGAAATTGAAGGAAGTTGGTAGTTTAATAAGTTGCTTTTGAGTTTGATATTAAAACTCAGCTTATTGGCCAAGCTTCTCAAGATTTGAGTTTGATATTAAAACTCAGCTTATTCCTGTTTGGCCAAGCTTATCAAGACAAAAAAAATGGTTTTTTCTCAAAATCACTTTTTTCTTTAATTTGAGGTGTTTGGCTAAGCTTATTTAGAAAAAAAAAATACTTTTGGGAAGAAGCAGAAGCAGTTTCAGAGAAGCAGAAAAAAGTAACTTCTTTCCAAAAGCAGAAGCAGAAGCAGTTTTGACTTTTCTTCTTACCTAAAATACCATTAACAAAATATAGTATATATCAAAATAACCCTTAAACTTAATACTTAGGATATTAATTTATAAATATTTCTTCTTATTTTTAGAAGACTTTCTAATATATAGTGACTTTAGGGGTGAATGCTTTTATATTTATTGAAGGAATTTTAATATATTTAACTTATATTAAAAGAATTAAGTACTTTTTAATTTTATTTTCATATTTTACTTAAATAAAATAATTTTTTTTAATTATTGCATGTAATAACAAAATTTTGATATTATTTATTTACTTATAATATTAATTATTAAGTAAATCTATTCATGTCCTTATTAGTAATTTGACACTTAAAAGTACTTTCTAAAAAGCTTGGCCAAACACAAATTATTTCTCAAAAGTATTTTTCAGACCGATTAACCAAACACAAACTGATTCTCTCCAAAAATACTTTTTTCAAAAATACTTCTCAAAATAAGCTGATTTGTCTAGCTTGGCCAAACAGGCTATTAGTTTGGTAATCCATTCCAGATTATGAAAATTGAAATACCAAGTCCTAACTTCTGATAAATTGACAGAAATACCCTTAACAGTGCGTTGAAATGCTAATTTGCCATTTCTGATTGGATGACAGACTAGCTTGGCACTTGGGACATAAACGCGTTTGGGTAGGGACGAAATGGGAGGTTGCAATTGAATTGTTATTAGTAGTATTATATTTATTTTTTCTTCAAAATTGAATTATATATTGATATTTCCTTCTCCCACTCTCTACCATAAAAGAATAATATTTTTCGTATATTATGTTCCCTAACCATTGAGTTTTTTAATATATCAACAATGCCTCAATCATATATTAGTTGGAGTTTTTTCTTATGTTTGGGAAAATTAATCGTATTATGATCTATCCGTTAAATTACTACAATTCTTTTTTTAGCCAGACATGGGTTGGTTATGCAAAATTGATATCAAGAGAGTTATTTTTAGAGAATTTTCTATTTAATTGTTTAAATTTATAGAACGTTTTTATATAGTTATTTTCAACAAAAAAAAAGTGTTTTTAAATATTTTCAAGAAGTTTATTCAAAAATAAAATCTGAGTGCTTTTTCCAAAAAAAAAAAAAACTATTTCATATTAGCCCTAGTTTGACCATAGAATTTGTCAAAAAAAATTCAATTTAATTTTTTGCAAAACATGTTTGTTTATAAATTTTATTCATATTTTGGCAGTTTTAAAAACAACATTTTTAAATCCCAAAACTAGCTCTAGATCTTTTTTTGGCCAAAAATATTACTGTTTGATTTTTTAACAATTTTAAAAATTACTCCAAACACTTATATTTTATAAAAAAAAAATATATCATCTATTATGACCCAATTAATCCACCAGCTAATTACCATCATTTTCTTTTGGACTGATGTATCTTGTAATATTATTGCAATTTGACGAATTATAGTGGCTGATAATTGTGTTATTAGCAGTTGATATTAAAATATAAGGTTATGGTTTTAGAATAGTGTATTACGTAGTTCATTATAAAAATGATAATTTTTGTGCCAAATTTATCTATGTTCAAGACTATGATTTGTGATAATGATAATGAATGGCATCAATGAAGGTTCTGCATATACAAGATTAGCAAATTTGTTTGTTTGATATTATTGGATATTTTTTATAGTTTCTATAACTTATGGGCATAAATCACATTTCATCTTTTCTAAAAAAAATATGTTTTGAAAAATTATGTCCAAATAGATTTTCATCTTCAAACCAAACTTCAAACAAATCAAATTTTTTAAAATAAAGTTGGGAATCTATGACCAAATGCTAGCTACAAATCTTGAGAAAAACTACAAATATATTTAAATACATTTAAAAAAATTCCTTTTTCCAAATTATTTTCAAAGATTGTCGAAAAGGCTCCTTCCTGGGATGGTGACATTCTTGTCATAATTTTCTGGCAAGGAAGAAGTATTAGTATTTTTTTATTTTTTTATTTTTTTTGCCATTTACGCGTTGCTCTCATTTTATTGAGCTAAAGTTGTGCAGCTGAGTTGTAACAAGGTTGGATACTATAAAGGAGTATGGGGCCCATCACCAAATTGTACTCCTACTACTATTAGAGTTGTTGTATTACTGTTTGCCGTTAATCATGTGCTGTTGGGACCCACCACCAATTCGGATTCGGTGTATATTTTTCAATTGGACTTGCTGGTGTTGTGTGGTTCTGCAAAGCTCTTTCCTAAAATTGGTATGTCCTATTTTAGACAGTAGAATTAACTTAAAAATAGTTATTTATCTAATAGCATAAATTAAAAATAATTGACGAATATGATATATATATATATATATATATATGACTAAAAATAAACAGTAATTTTTTGCATAAAGATATCATATCAAGTAGGACTATATATAGGTCCATCCCATTTGTAATAGGCATGTGTCTATGATTACTTTACTTTGGTCCCAAGTTTGGAATTGAATGGAGGAGAATTGAAGCTCCTCGTGTAGCATTCTTGGAGGCTACGTATTTTCTCCTATAAAATGAGAGCTCTTTCACTTCCTTCAAACATACCAACAAAGAGTTAAAGAAAGAGCGAGGCATCACAGACAGAGTATAAAAAAAATAGTCTGTGCGGAAAATAGAGAGTGTGAGCGATATTGTAGTAAGGTAGAATATCAAAAGATGGTTATTTTTTTTGAGTGTTGGAGTGGTCTTTGTAGCATTTTACTCGGCCTACAAAGTGTAAAATTTCTTACTATAGTGATATCAGTTGCTCCTCTCGGGGTCGTGCTTTTTCCCCTTATTCAGAAGGGTTCTCCACGTAAAAATGTTGGTGTCGTTCTCTTTTGTTCTTGTTGATTACCGTATTTCACTGCTACATTATTATTCCGCTTTTATTACCGTGAATATTATTACTGTGGGAGATTTATTTCCAACAACTGGTATCAGAGCACAAGTTCTGCTCGTTCACAGAAATACTATTCACTGTCGGTAGTACTATACTCGGTGAACAAAAAATGTCTGGAGTAAAGTACGAGGTAGCAAAATTCAACGGAGATATCGGTTTCTCAACATGGAAAAGAATGATGGGGATCTGCTCATTCAACAGGGATTTTACACAAGGTATTAGATGCTGATGCCAAAAAGTCGGATACCATGAAAGCAGAGGATTGGGCTGACTTGAATGAAAAGGCTGCTAGTGCAATCAGGTTGCACTTATCAGATGATGTGGTAAATAACATCATTAATGAAGACACCGCATATGGCATTTGGGCAAGGTTGGAAAGCGTATACATGTCCAAAACACTGACAAATAAATTGTACCTGAAGAAGCAGTTATACACCCTACACATGGGTGAAGGTACGAATTTTTTATCACATTTAAATGTTTTTAACGGACTAATCACACAGCTCGTCAACCTCGGAGTGAAAATCGAGGAAGAAGATAAAGCCATCTTGTTGTTAAACTCGTTGCCATCTTCGTACGATAATTTGGCAACAACCATCTTGCACGGTAAGACTACTATTGAGTTGAAAGACGTCACATCGGCTCTTCTACTCAATGAGAAGATGAGAAAGAAGCCTGAAAATCAAGGACATTCTCTCATCACAGAAGGTAGAGGCAGGAGTTACCAAAGGAGTTCAAGCAATCATGGTAGATCTAGAGCTCGTGGGAAGACCAAGAACCGATCCAAGTCAAAAGCTATAAATTGCTATGATTGCGATCAACCAGGTCACTTCAAAAGAGACTGTCAAATCTAAGGAAGGGCAAAGGTGAAAGCAGTGGCCAGAAGAATGACGACAACACAACCACCGTGGTGCAAAATAATGATAATGTTGTTCTCTTCATAAACGAAGAAGAGGAATGTATGCACTTGGAAGGGCCAGAGTCGAAATGGGCAGCAGCATCTTACCATGCCACACTGGTAAGAGATCTTTTTTGCAGATATGTAGTAGGCGATTTCGGCACCGTGAGAATGGGTAACACAAGTTACTCAAAGATTGCGGGGATTAGTGACATTTGTATCAAGACAAATGTCGGATGCACATTGGTTCTAAAAGACGTGCGGCATGTACCTGATTTGCAGATGAACTTGATCTCAGGAATTGCGTGGACCGAGATGGGTACGAGAACTATTTTGCAAATCAAAAGTGGAGACTCACCAAGGGATCATTGGTGATTGCAAAAGGAGTTGCTTGTGGCATGTTGTACAGGACAAATGCAGAAATATATCAAGGTGAATTGAACGCAGCACAAAATGAGATTTCTGCAGATTTGTGGCACAAAAGAATGGGTCATATGAACGAGGAGGGATTGCATATTCTTGCTAGGATATCACTCATCTCTTTTGTCAAAGGTACAATAGTAAAACCTTGTGACTGTTGTTGATACCCAATTTTTCCCATAATATTTTCAAAACTATGCCTGGGCATCAATTAGTATTTTTCATACAATTTCTGCATTTTAAAAATATTTTAATTAATTTCTCCCAGGATTTTATTTATAAAACAATCAATGACTGCATCACAAATAGTATTATAATAATTTCTGTAGCTTAATTTTTATCATTTACATTTGTACTAAGTTTCAATTATTGCATAAATAGCCACATTTGTATTTTTAGGACGCAATTGCAATTACTTTGCAATTATAGCACATGCATGCATTATTATATTATTTTACCAGAAAATAGCCTTTTATATTTTTTAAATATTAAGTAATTATTTTAAAATATTTTCAGGCATGAAAATCATTTTTACAACCTATTAGTTATTTTTAAAAATTATTTTATCAAATAAATGAGTATTTAATAAATGGTCCTCTTATTTTCGGATTTAGCCTATTAAATCAGCCTAATTTTGACCCCCCCCCCCCCTCCAAAATCCCAATTCAATTAAACCAGGCCCAAAAATCACCCAACCCAAATCTGGAGACACCTACCCAACCCAAAACCCCATCAAATTGTGGTCGTTGATCCTTTAGATCAACGGTCCACGTTAAGACTTTCCTTTTTTATTCCTAATAACCCCTAACCCTAAATCATTTCCTCTATATAGCTGCCCTCGAATCCCCTCCTCTCTGGTTCTCTCTGAGACCAACCCATAACCCTAATCGCGGCCACCCAAAACCAGCCCTAATCCCTTTGATTCCTACTCGATCTATGGCTTTCCATGATTGTACGAGGCCTTTACTTGTCTCCTATTTCCCCTGGTTGCTCGATTGTGTGGTTTTATGTAAGGACCTCGAAGAGATCTGGTCCAGATCTCGTTTAAAACTCTTCAAGAGTCTGTCTATGGTCCGTGAGTGATTCCTATCAAAGTTTCGCGTATACCTGTTAATCGGGCCGAGCTGACCCGTTTTCAACCTACTTCAGCCCGGTTCAACCAGTTACTGTAGCATATTAGGGCAGGCTGGGATGGGTTGGACGGTGAGCGGGTTTTAGACGAACAAATTTTGGTTATCGGTGCACCGAAACCTGCTAACCCGTTAACAGGTTTTTAACAGGTTGCAGCCCGGTTCAGCCCGTTATCCTTATAATTTTTTATTTTTTTTAATTTTGTGGACCGTTGCCAACGGTCAAATTCAAAAATGACCGTTGCCAACGGTCAAATTCAAAAATGACCGTTGGGCAACGGTCAGATTTTGCACAAATGGCCATTTCGTCCTCCCCCATTAAGAAAATAGCCCTCCCACCCCTAATAATTGATAAATTACAATTTAATTCTTCAAAGTTTGCAAACACTTAAGTATCAATAACAATGAATAAGAAAAACAAAAATTACAAAAAAATAAAATAAAATAAGTTCGGCCCGGTACGACCCGTTTAAGCCCGAACTCGTACGGGCCCAATAAAATCCACAAAAACACAACCCGCTAACAGCCCACTAACTGCCCAGAACGATAACCGTACAGACTGATTTTTTTTGTGTACAGCCCATCTGTTAAACACCTTTAGTTTCACAGCTCAAATTTTTGATTCAAAGGCTAGATTCTCTTTACCCTTTCTCTTTTCTTCAAACTTAGCATTTGGACTTGAATCTGTCCATATCCTTGTAGATCCGGAGCGATTTGAGTTCGTTGTTGCTTTTTCCTTAAGGCTCCTTTATTTCTATACTGATTAATCATTTTTGAACATTTTATTATATTAGGGTTTATTTTTCTTGTTGTTTGTCGGTCGAACCTCTGGGTATCGGAAGTATTTTCAAACTTCCATGGCTATTCTTTTAGGTTTTTGTACTTCTCTACTACTAACCGGGTTAAAACACTACGCTACTTCAGGTTTTGATTTCTATGATTTCTGTTGCTCGAATCTTTGTGTGTTGATGTGCTTTCAAGTTTTCCATTGTTGTTTTCCTTCTTTAAGTGTTTTCAAATTAGGGTTTTTTTTTGAATTATTTTTCGTCTAATTTCTCTGTGTTCCTAAAAGTTTTACTCAACCTATTTTGTTTATGGGAACTGATATGTTCTTTCTAGAATTTCTGAGTGATTTGCTCTGTTAAAAGATTTGTGTGCATGATTCTTGATTATTTCCATGTTTATGACCTTAATTAGTCGTTCTTGCCTTATTTGATTTATGTATATTTACCGATTCTCTACATGATTCTTTCCTTAATTAAACTCTTGATTATTTTATTCTGAAGTTCTTTATTTGGTTTGATTTGAACTCCTTTCTTTAATAAGGCCTCTGATTCTTTACTTCTTTACTCAGTGTGATTTGAACCTCTTGCCTTAACTGGTTTCTGTCATTACCGTCGGCTAATTGCCCTTAATTAAGGGGAAGGCTATGTTGAATCTCTTTGTGTGATTGATTCTGAAATTCCTTAATTGCTGATTATTGATTACTTTACCTTATTTGCTCTACTCTTGAACTACTATATAAACTCTCTTATTTAACTTCTTACACACGAACATTAGTTCATCACTACTCTTACACTCTAAAAGCTCTCTGTTCTTTCTGCTACTTGTGATCTTTATTAGTCTTGCCGGCTGTAAGCCAAGGCTAGAAATTGCACAACACCTGTCTTACATCTTGTGTTCTCTTTCCCTTAACTGGTATGCCTCTGATTAAATTTTAAAACCTAAACCCTATGTGTTTCATTACTGCCTTAGTCCATTAGTCCTGAGTTTATTCCTGTTCCTGTTTACTCTATCTAGCATGCCTAATACACCTTGTTCAATATGTGATTAATATGTCTCAACTTACTTTCTTGTCTATTGTTTATCTAACATGCCTAATACTGCCCGGTTCCATATGTAATTAGCATTTCTAAATTATGATGGCCTGTCTATTGCTTACCTAGCATGTTTAAAACTTGTTTGTTCAGCATGCCTACACTATGTCTACTTGCTAATATTTGCCTAGCCTGTCCATTTAAGTTCTTGCCCATTCTGTTTTGCTCATGTTAAGTCATCTAGTCCCTCAGGTAACTCTAGTTGTGTTGTTGGTTCTATCTAGTGTTCAAGTGTTTTCAATGTGGCTTTACTGTGATCTTTGCTCTATGTCTCAATGACCTACCTTATAGCTGATTTATTAGTTCTGTAGAACCCCTTGAGAATTCTATGTACCATGTTGTTTATATGCTCCACTATACACTAAGGTGTATTCTATGTGTCACCAACCCCTCTCTCATTGTGTGAAATCTGTTTGCCAAAGTGCTTTCTGAAGCTGTTTGTTCTGTGACTTATGTTCTGATTTCAAAAATATTTTTCATGCTTTTCTCAAACTGTTTTACCACCAAACTAGTACTGGTTTTCATAAAATCTTTTCACTCCGAAGACCCCTCTTTATACTGTTCACCAAAACCTTTTCAAAATTATGAGCTCTCACTCATTCTTAGGTTATTAAGTCTTGCCCCTCTGGTATGTGTACTGCTTAGAGATCCTTGAGATCTCTCTGAACTCTGGCATATCAGGGTTGGCTCTTCCACACTGCACATGATCAGTCTTTATTTGAAAAATCTAGGTGTGGGCACTGCCCGGGATCCTTGAGGTCCTTAGGGTACTCTGACACACCTGGACACAAATACGGCAATGAATCTTGGGCATTTGAGACTAGTGAAGGCCTGGTACACCAGGATTTTCTTTGGGCCTACTTCAGGCTCCATATAGCTTAATTTCTATTCTATTTATGTAATTTTTATTCAATCATTGGTATGTAATAATTAATTGTAAACAGATATTGGGGTGACTAGTGAAAAGGGAGGGTAGTTGTATATTATGGGTAAAGTTGGGTAGATAACATGCCTATAGGGTTCATTTTAGTTCAAATGTGTTTTTGTTAGATAACATGCTTATAGGGTTCATTTTGGTTCAAATGTGTTTTTGTTAGATAACATGCCTATAGGGTTCATTTTGGTTCAAATGTGTTTTGTTAGATAATATGCCTATAGGGTTTCGCTTTGGTCAAATAAGTTCTGTCTGCTTTACTTTACATGATTATACACCATGCCTATGGGGAATAAAATAACTAAGGTTCTGTTTCCATTACGGCATATATTCAAATTTGTCTCTTTAGAAATCATGCCTATAGGATCTAAAATCAGCTTTAATTATAGAAATCATAGGATCTAAAATTAGTTTTAATTAAAACTCATGCCTATAGGATCTAAAATTAGTTTAATTAGAACTCACGCTTGTAGGTTTTGAATTAGTTTAATTAATTATCCTACTCGTTACTTTAATAGTCTTCAACGCTGTGTTAATTAATATAACCAGAAAGCATGCTTATAGGATAAAGGACTTCAAAATGTCTTCCCAGAATTGTGACTACATATACACACTTAGGCAAGCCTTAGGGCATTAAATAACTATGAAACCAGTTTTGTTTATATGTGAGATTATCCAGACTTAACAGGCTATAAAACCAGTAGACAAACTGGTTAGGATTCTGCCACTTTCCTTATGCATATCCTGAATCAGCAATATTCATCTAGATATCATGTTCTTAAGACTTCTGAATTTCTTCAAAATCTGTGTTTTAGACATGCTATTTTTTTACCTATATACATGCAGAGGTAAATGTGAGCCTTCTAACTGCTTGTCCTTATTTGCTTGTTCTATATATTATTTGCATGTCGCCTAGATTTTTACCTTTTACAAACCTTAGGCTGTCCGGAACTGTCCAGGTTTAGAGGTCCCAAATTCCTCCAGGACCATAAGGAAGTGACGGGTAGCAACACGCTTAGAGGTCGATAATTAAACTTGCTCATATAACCACTAAGGAGAGGGTAACGGGTGGTAAAAGGATATGATGACCCGCGCATTGATGTCACGTGTAGCCCCTCTCTTTGAGGAGTGATTACCGGGCGTTGCATGGGAATGATCATGTAGGCTAATCAACCTAGGACTTCCCTTTCCCAATTCTATATGTGTTTAAATTCTCTGAACTTCCTTTTCTTTACGTATACATAAGCTGTCCAAATCTCTTTACCTTCATTATTTAAACTCCCTTAATCATATATGCATTTATATGGGGAAAACCACTTTATCTGCAAATACTTGCTTGTTAATTGACTAATTCATATAGTTTAAGTTCGGACGGACCCACCGTTGTGAACCGCGAGGGGTGCCTAACACCTTCCCCTCAAGGTTATTTCGAGCCCTTACCCTAATCTTTAGTAATGCAAACTAATTACATGAGTTAATTGCTCTAGGTGCCCTAACACACCATAATTCGTTAGGTGGCAACTCTTCAAATACCTGATTCCCAAAAGGAAACGAGTTATTCCTCCATGAATGTCGAACCCGGACTTCCCCGCAAAAGGGAAAAAAGGGGGTGCGACAACTACTGTTTATTTGGTAAACAACATAGAGTCTCATTTCAGACATCGTCTGAAAGAAAATTAAATATGCTTGATTTAGTATATTTTGATGTTTGTGGTCCAATAGAAATTGAATCGATGGGCGGTAACAAATATTTTGTTACTTTTATTGATGATGTTTCACGTAAATTGTGGGTTTACATCTTGAAAACCAAAGATCAGGTGTTTCAAGTTTTCCAGAAGTTTTATGCTCTAGTGGAAAGGGAGACAGGTCGAAAGCTAAAGCGTCCCTGAAGTGACAATGGAGGTGAGTACACTTCAAGGGAATTGAAGAGTACTGTTCAAGTCATGGGATCAGACATGAAAAGACAGTTCCTAGAACCCCACAGCAAAATGGCGTAGCCGAGAGGATGAACTGCACCATTGTTAAGAAGGTGAGAAGCATGCTCAGAATGGCTAAACTTCCTAAGTCATTCTGGGGTGAAGCAGTTCAGATAATCGGTTACCTGATCAATAGGAGTCCATCAATTCCATTGGATTTTGACATCCCCGAGAGAGTTTGAACCAACAAGGAGGTGTCCTACTCGCATCTGAAGGTGTTCGGTTGCAGAGTTTTTGCACATGTACCAAAAGAGCAGAGAACGAAGCTGAATGATAAATCTGTTCCTTGCATATTTATCGGATATGGAGATGAAGAGTTCGGGTATAAATTGTGGGATCCTGTAAAGAAGAAGGTCATCAGAAGCAGAGATGTAGTCTTCCAAGAAAGTGAAGTTGGAATTGCTGATGATATGTCAGAGAAGGCCAAGAATGGTATAGTCTTTAACCTTATTACCATTCCTTCTACTTCTAACAATCTCACAAATGCAGAAAGTAGGACCGACAAGGTTGCCGAGCAAGGGGCGCAACCTGATGAGGTTGTTGAGTAGGGGGAGCAAGTTGATGATGATGTCGAGCAAGTGGAGTACCCTACTCAAGAAGAAGAACAACCTCAACCTCTAAGGAGATCAAAAAGGCCAAGGGTAGAATGCAGGTACCCTTCCATAGAGTATGTCCTCATCAATGATGAGGGGGGGCCAGAAAGTCTTAAGGAGGTATTGTCCCATCCAGAAAAGAACCAGTGGATGAAAGCCATGCAAGAAGAGTGAAATCTTTACAGAAAAATAGCACGTACAAGCTGGTTGAACTTCCAAAGAGTAAAAGACCACTCAAATGTAAGTGGGTCTTTAAACTCAAGAAAGATGGAAATGACAAGCTGGTCAGATACAAAGCTCGATTGGTGGTTAAAGGCTTCGAACAAAAGAAAGATATTGATTTTGACGAAATTTTCTTACCTGTTGTCAAAATGACTTCTATTCGAACAATCTTGAGCTTAGCAGCTAGCCTAGATTTTGAAGTGGAGCAGTTGGACGTGAAGAAATGCATTTCTTCACGGAGATTTGGAAGGAGCAACCAGAAGGATTTGAAGTAGTTGGAAAGAAACACATAGTATGCAAATTGAATAAGAGTCTTTATGGGTTGAAGCAGGCACCAAGGCAGTGGTACATGAAGTTTGACTCATTCATGAAAAGTCAAACATATATAAAGACCTATTCTGATCCATGCGTATACTTCAAAAGATTTTTTGATAACAATTTTATTGTATTATTATTATTAGTATATGTGAATGACATGTTAATTGTAGGACAAGATGAGGAGCTGCTTGCAAAGTTAAAAGGAGATTTGTCCAAGTCATTTGATATGAAGGACTTGGGCACAACACAAATTTGGGGATGGAGATAGTTCAAAAGCAAACAAGCAAAAAGTTGTGTCTATCTCAAAAGAAGCTCAATAAACGTGTACTGGAACGCTTCAACATGAAAAGTGCTAAGCCAGTCAGCACACCTCTTGCCAGTCATCTGAAGTTGAGCAAGAATATGTGTCCTACAACAATGGAGGAGAAAGGAAATATGGCTAGAGTTCCTTATTCTTCAGCAGTTGGAAGCTTGATATATCCAATGGTATGCACCAGACCAGATATTGCTCATGCAGTCGGTGTTGTTAGCAGGTTTCTTGAAATACAGGGAAAGAACATTGGGAAGCAGTCAAATAGATACTTAGGTACCTAAGAGGTATCGCAGGAGATTGCTTGTATTTTGGAGGATCAGGTCCAATCTTGAAGGGCTACACGATGCTGATATGGCAGGTGATCTTGATAATGGTAAATCTACAATTGGATACCTGTTCACATTTTCAGGGGGAGCTATATCATGGCAGTCGAAGTTGCAGAAGTGTGGTGCACTCTCTACAACTGAAGCAGAGTATATTGCCGCTACAGAAGCTGGCAAGGAGATGGTATGGCTGAAACAGTTTCTTCAAGAACTTGGATTGCACTAGAAGGAATATATAGTCTATTGCCACAGTCAAAGTGCAATAGACTTGAGCAAAAACACCATGTATTATGCAAGGACAAAGCATATCGACGTGAGATATCACTGGATTCGAGAAAATAGAGAATGGATCTATGCATGTCAAGAAGATCCATACAAGTGAGAATCCTTCGGATACGCTAACCAAGGTGGTACCAAGAGACAAGTTCGAGCTACGCAAAGAACTTGTCAGCATACACTCAAACTAGAAACTCCGATGTTACCTCCTTAAGGTGAATGGGACTGGAGGGAGAGATTGTGGGGTCCATCTCATTTGTAATAGGCATGTGCCTATGATTACTTCGGCCCCAAGTTTAGAAATGAATGGAGGAGAATTGAAGCTCCTCCTGTAGCATTCTTGAAGATTACGTATTTTCTCCTGTAAAAGGAGAGCTCTTTCACTTCTTTCAAACACACCAACAAAGAGAGAAACAAAGAGTTAGACATCACAAACAGGGTATAAGAAAATAGTTTGTGAGAAAAATAGAGAGTGTGATCGATATTGTAGTGAGGTGGAATATTAAAAGAGAGTTATTTCTTTTGAGTGTTGTAGTGGTCTTTTTAGTATTTTACTCGGCCTATAAAGTGTAAATTTCCTTACTATAGTGATATCAGTTGCTCCTCTCGGGGTCGTGGCTTTTTCCCTTATTCAGAAGGGTTTTTCACGTAAAAATCTTGGTGTCGTTGTCAGTCTTTTATTCTTGTTGATTACCGTATCTCACTGCTACATTATTATTCCGCTTTTATTACCGTGAATATTATTACCGCGGGGGATTTATTCCCAACATATGTGTGCTATATTGAATCTCCTTCGTTTCTGAGTTTGTTAATTATTTTATATTTTGGATACCTAAAGTGAATATCCAAGTTCCACCACTGCATGATATGAATAACTTTAATCAATTTTAGCAACATCACCAAGACCTCCTCAAAAGGACATTTCAATTCCAACAGACCACAATTAAATCTCACTTTGATGCATTAAATCCCAGTAATGTCAGTACCATTGATACCCAATTAGATCTTTCTTATTGAGAAAAAGATGAAAGGTTTGATTTTGCCTTGATCAAGCACCATATTTTGTTCTACAAAAGAGGAGGGGAAAATAAGGAAGAAATTGCAATGTTGAGGTTAATTCCATTGATATAGTTTTCATCTTTCCTCCGCAAAATCATAGAGGATAAATACCTTTACACATTTACTTCCTGTATTACTTCTTTACCACCAACAACAATATACCCAGTGTGATCTTACAAATGGAATTTGGGAAGGATGGGTATACGCTGACCTTTACCCTAACTTGTGTGAGGTTTATTACTTCTTTACCGGACAGCAAAATTATTCCTCATTATGATTTTTCAAGTAACTCTTTCAGTTATCTCGCCCTTTCAACTCCTTTGACAACAGTTGAAATAGCAAAGTGTTGACGGAAAAGCCAAGCTTATTTTCGTTCCATTTTTGTTTCTGACGCAACCTGCTACGCAATCTTAGATTAACAAAGAAACAATATGTCGCATAGGGATATATATGGTTTGACCTGGTGCAACAAAAGGATAATGAAGAATAAAATAAAAAACCACTGAATTGGAAGAAACAGGGTTTACAACAATAACGTACATCAAGCATCTTCCGTGCAAAATTGTCACCCTAACGGTCCGGCTTTTACCCAAGAAAAGCTCCTACAATTACGTTAACAGATGGTTGTCCTACGAGAAGAATAAATAACATGAACCATCATCATCTATTATCTCAGCACACAGGGCTAGCTGCTCTTAAGAAACGAGGCAGCAGGCCTCACGTAAATGTAACGCAGAAAGATGTCCCCGTTAGCATTTGGACTGGAAACTGGAGTGACATTTCTGTCCAGTACTTGTAGAAATTGGCTATACAGTGTTTTCCTGCAAATTCAGGGCGAAACCTAGACTGTATCTATTTGGCCTCCAACTTCTTTCAGTTGATCGGCCTGAACCATTTATGGCCCTTAATCTCATCACTTCCCTTGGGCCGCACTGCCAAGCCGTTTACTTGGATCCTTTTGCAGCAGCTAAAACGTGGAGAAAATTTAGTCTTAAAATCAAACAAATGAAACAAAAGGAAAGCCTTAATAGCAGGCATCATAAAATCCAAAGCAGTTTCACTGCAACTGCACAAGTGCAACACGACTTATATATGGACATGCAGAAAGAAATAATATGAGGATATGTTGCACTTACCCGCCCCCTTTAAGTAGAGAATGTGCTTCACTGGATAGAAATGTTGGCAGCTTGAGTTTGTCCCTAATTATCTTCTGCCCAACCTTTTCCCTATTTCCGATTAAAGGAGGCTGCGGATATAAAGTAAAGGGCAGCCCGGTGCACTAAGCTCTCGCTATACGCGGGGTTCGGGGAAGGGCCGGATCACAAGGGTCTATCGTACGCAGCCTTACCCTGCATTTCTGCGAGAGGTTGTTTCCACGGCTGCGGATATAGAAAAGCATATTAATAATTAGCTAAGGTTCAATCAGGTTCTCTGAAGGATGCAGCATTAACGTTCCAGGAAGAAGACCTAGAATTAGCTGACTTTGCTGCATTCATGAAAGATTTACAAATCTTTTAAGTAGACTCCGGCCATTTTCCAAATTCACAAAATAAGGGTTATGTCAGACTTTGTGTAGGTTCTCTACTTCTGTATACCAGAAATTTTTCCACCATCACTTTAAAAAGGGGGTAGGTAAGAAGTTTTCTGAAAGGCTGCTCTACAAATAAACTTGCAAGAGCACTTTTCAATGCAGAGTATATTGAAACCAAGTGAAGCTTCGACTAGTCAAAATGGAAGGTTGATCTTAAAGCGAGCAAGTCCAAGACATGCATAGATCACAGGATTTTGCTCACGAATAAAATGATATAGCAAATGATATAAATTAATCTAAATGGTTAGAGAAAGGCTCAGAAGAAATATTTTAGAACACAATTTGTGTGAGGATGTGTATATATCTTGCATCCTCTTCAAATTGCTTGGCAGAGTCCAAAATAAGTCAACATGGCCTACAATTAGTATAAGAACAAGGATAGCAAGTTGAAGATAGTAGTATCATATGCCAAGAAAGTAAGGCAATGGCAATGTGAAAGATAAACAGAAGGAGTTGTCAACATACATGACTATCCACATCCAGTAGAATATTTCTTGTTTGAGATCCCTGTGCATTATGCCATTTTCATGGAGGTGAGACACAACTGATATAATTTCTGCTGCATATATTCGTGCCAGATCCTTTCTAAGTAAGAGAAAAAGACTTAAGCAAATATCTCCATGATCCACAAAGTATAGAAAATTGGTGGGGTGGGGGGCCACAGGCCCACAATGAATCTATATTTGTCAAGTACAAGGTAAAGTCTATATTTTGTCTGCTGATCAAACACATGAAAAATTTAGCATCTCATTATCAAAAAGAGCTACAAAATATGATTGAAATTCAGTTCATACGAGCATTGAAGAACGCTGAAAATTACCCTTTGCTAGCAAAAGTTCAAAATAATCATATTTCTATATTGTAGCTCCGTGATTGAACAACTATTAAATGAGAAAGTACACTAAGATATTACCTGGAATGAGTATCTGAGCTGGACAACAAATGGGTGATCTATTTTTGTCAAAATATCTCTCTCAGCTTTCATATATTCAGCATGGTTCTTCTCCATAATCTTATCCTTCCTCATGACCTTCATTGCATAAATTTCTGATGTTCCCTTCTTAAATACTTGATACAGCACCCTGCCCGACTACTTTCATGACTTCAAAATCTTCTAGGAAGACAGTTCTAGCTTTTGTTGAATCATCATCAAGTCGTGGAGCCTCTGAATCATTTACACTGAATTCCTGATCTTCCCTAATTGTCTCTCTGATAACACTCTCTACAAGTTCCACACAGTCCTCAATTTCACGAATGGTGCACCTGTCAAGTTTCAGTAATTGACTAATAGATGGGCTCACTAAATTGGGACCTATTGTACACGATTTCTGGATCATCGTACACAAACTCGCTCATATCATCTTGAAGGATACCACTTCCAGATATTCCATTACTAGTTTTGTATTGGGAAAAATTGCATTTATATATGTAAGTGACATGTTGAGACACGTGGACTGGACAAATAGTCAAAGAATTATAATTAGTCAAGAGGACGGGCAG
Organism: Nicotiana tabacum; assembly: GCF_000715075.1. Classification (NCBI taxonomy): domain Eukaryota; kingdom Viridiplantae; phylum Streptophyta; class Magnoliopsida; order Solanales; family Solanaceae; genus Nicotiana; species Nicotiana tabacum. The sequence goes on along the minus strand of NC_134089.1, from coordinate 52,904,961 downwards.
CAGTAGAAACGAGCAAAGGAAAAGGAAGAGGCACGGGAGGACATTTGAAGGATTCAGCGCCCGTACCTATTTAAATCATTTATCAAAAGGAACGGATCTAACCATAATAAAGAGCGCAGATACAGAATTCGACAGGCATTAAATACTGGATACGTTAGAGAATTTGTATTGATTATAATGATTGTGTAATGTAGCATTCAATGTCTTTAATTATTCATAATAGCCTCATTATGATTTGGAGGAAACGCATATCTTCAAGATACCTATAAAAGGGAGGTATCTAGCCACTTGTAAAGACAAGACACAATTGGAATATACTTTGATTCACTTGTCTCCTGATTACACTCTGGTTACTCCAAATTACTCTCTTCTACGTATTCTTTTGATTATCAGTAACCTGCGTTCTTCTAAATTTTAGCTTTGACTGAAATTCTATTTTTTGGTTAAACAAATTGGTTCCGTTACCGGGAATTTGATAATCTATTTTCTTTTCATTTGACCTTCCTTGTTACATCAATTATGTCGAATAACAATGACAACACCCCAGGAAACCAAGAGAACCAACAAAGTCAGGGAGACCCACAGAATATTAACATTCAAGTTCCAACTCCGCAGGACTCTCCATGCCAATCTCGTGAGGGTACTCCTGATGGATCTCAAATAAACGAGTATACTCAATTTGAAAATGCTGAAGCTGTTGATGAAGTTTTGCAGAAATTAATTACTGCTCAGGTCAACAAAGCTGTTGAGGCGCTTGTTAACCAGTTACCTATTGCAACACTCACACCTTCTCCAAATAATAACACTATAGAAAACCCTCGTTCCGGGCTTGTTAACTCAAGCAGCGGTGGAACTCCCAGCAAACCGCAGGAGAGAGAACCAGGTAATGTAATTAATTCTGATTTACAAAATTTAGTATTAACCTTGCAGAAACAGCTCAAGGAGAAAAGTGAACGCATAGAGCAGATACCCGGGGTGCCGCCCATAATCAAAGGGGTAGACATGGACAGATATTCGCAACGACCCTGGAAGCCAAGTGCTGCCCACTCCCAATTCCAAAAAAGTTCAAAATGCCTGATATTCCAAAGTATGATGGAACAACAGACCCACGAGACCACATGACTGCATTCACAATGGGCGTAAAAGGCAATGATTTAACTAAGCAGGAGATCGAATCGGTATTAGTCAAGAAATTTGGCTAAACACTCACCAAAAGAGCACTAACATGGTATTCCCTTTTACCTGAAAATTCTATAAACTCTTTTGCTGAGCTTGCATATTCTTTCATCAAAGCACACTCGGGAGCCCAAAAAGTGGAAAAAAGAATGGAAGATATTTTCAAAATTAAGCAAGGAGATTCAGAATTGCTTAGAGAATTCGTGGACAGATATCAACGCGAAAGAATGACATTGTCGCGTGTACCTGATAACTGGGCAGTTATAGCTTTCACAAGCAATTTGAATGAAAAAAGCTCGAAAGCTACGAGGAGACTCAAGGAAAGCCTTCGAGAATTCCCAACTACAACGTGGAATGATGTTTATAACAGGTATAGCACGAAGTTGAGGATTGAAGAAGATACTGTTCCCCGATCTCAAAAAGAAGAAAGTATACGTTTAAGACGTGCAGAGAACGAAAAAACATCCGATAAAAACAGGTACGAGCCATATATGGGACCTGCGGGGAAAGACTCACGGTCAAAACAAGATAATCAAAGGCACGATCACAGATCAAGAAACAGAGAATCAGGTTCTTTATCAAGATTTAGGAACGAGCGAAACAACTATGAGTCATGAGATGATGATAGAAATTTAAAAGAGGGATTCGGAGGTTACAACTTCAACGTCAGTACCTCCGAGCTCGTAGCTGTTTTGAAAAGCATGGGAGATAAGGTTCGATGGCCAAAGGAAATGAGATCGAATCCAAACAGGCGCAACCCTGACCATTGGTGCGAGTTCCGTAATGATCACGGACATAAAACACTAGATTGCAGATTTTTACAAAGTGAAGTTGATCATTTATTAAAACAAGGATATCTTACTGAGTTGTTCAGCGAGAAAGGCAAGCAAGCTTACATGAAGAACAGGCAGGAGCCTCCAAAACCACCTTCTCCCAAAAGAACTGTTAACGTTATAAGTGGGGGTGAAGACATCAATGGTGTGTCATATACTGCAGCTAACAAAACTTCCAAAATAACTATTACCCAAGGGAAACGGGTGTGGCATGTTCTAAAAGAAGGCAATATTACATTTAATGATGCAGATACAGATGGCGTATTAATCCCTCATAACGATGCACTGGTAATATCTTTAATTGTGCATGATACTAATGTGAAATGAGTTTTGATTGATCCAGGTAGTTTCGTGAACATTATTTTGCTAAGAGTGCTACGTGAGATGCAAGCTGAAGATGGAGTAATACCAAAGGCGCATACTCTATCTGGATTTGATAATTCCAGTGTCGTCACAAAAGGAGAAGTAACACTCACCACTTTTGCTGAAGGGGTCGTCAAAGATACAAAGTTCCAGGTAGTAGATATGGAGATGGCTTACAACATGATTCTGGGGAGACCATGGATCCATGAAATGGATGTTGTTCCTTCAACCTTGCATCAAGTTATCAAATTTCCATCGCCATGGGGAATTTGTCAAATTCGCGGAGATCAACATACGTCCAGGGCTATTAACTTCGTTTCAGATACAAGCACGAGAAGTGGAGGCAAATAGCAATCATAGAAGGTAGTTGAGGACACCACAACACAAACCTCAACTGAACAAGCGCGAACAGATGTAGACTCAAGGACTGATACCATTCAAAAACCAGAAGAAAATGAAGATATCAAAACAACGATAGAGGAATTAGAACCTGTTGTGTTATTCGCTCAGTGGCCGGATAGAAAAGTCTATGTCGGAGCTAATCTTGACCAAGCAATGAAAGGTAAGTTAATTGAATTTTTGAAAACTAACATGGACTGCTTTGCTTGGTCCCACTCCGATATGACAGGAATACCACCGGAGGTGATGACTCATAAACTAAATGAAGATCCGTCATATCCTCATGTGAAGCAAAAGAAAAGAAAGTAGGGAACTTTCAAGAATCAGGTGATTCAAGAAGAAGTCCAAAAATTGCTAAAAATTGGTTCCATTCGAGAGGTAAAATATCCTAACTGGTTAGCCAATACTGTTGTGGTTCCAAAGAAAAATGGTAAGTGGCGGGTTTATGTAGATTATACAGATCTTAACAAAGCCTGCCCTAAAGATTCTTTTCCACTACCACACATAGATCAATTGATTGATGCAACTGCAGGTCATGAATTGTTAAGTTTTTTAGATGCATATTCAGGTTATAATCAGATTAAAATGAATCCGGCAGATGAAGAAAAAACTTCATTCATAACAGACAGGGGGACTTATTGTTATAAAGTAATGCCCTTTGGTCTAAAGAATGCAGGTGCAACGTATCAGAGGTTAGTTACCAAAATGTTTCAGGAATATTTAGGAAAGACAATGGAGGTATATATAGATGATATGCTTGTTAAAACTCAGTACTCAAAAAATCACATATCACACTTATCTGACACATTTTCAATTTTGCGCAAATTTAATATGAAGTTAAATCCCGAAAAATGTGCATTTGGCGTTGCATCAGGCAAGTTTTTGGGTTTTCTTGTTTCTAACCGTGGAATTGAAGTAAATCCTGCACAGATTAAAGCCATTGAGGAAATCCCTGACATACTTTCAAACAAGAAAGAAGTTCAAAGATTAACAGGGAGAATTGCGGCCTTGGGAAGATTCATCTCTAAATCATCAAAGAAGTGTTTTAAATTCTTCTCAGCTCTTAAGAAGCAGGATAATTTTGAATGGAATGAGGAATGTCAACAAGCACTTAGGAATTTGAAAGCGTACTTATCAAATCCACCTTTGTTGGCAAAGCCAAAGGCTGGGGAAAAGCTACTCCTCTACCTTGCTGTTTCGGAGTTGGCGGTAAGTGCTGTTTTGGTCCAAGAAGAGCAAGGTAAACAATCACCTATCTATTACGTAAGTAAATCTTTGTTAGATGTAGAGACGAGGTATCCTCAGTTAGAAAAACTTGCACTTGCATTAATCATGACATCTAGAAAGTTAAGACCTTACTTTCAGTGTCATCCTATCGTTGTGGTAACTACCTACCCTTTACGTAACATATTACATAAGCATGAGTTATCAGGTAGGTTAGCTAAGTGGGCAATAGAGTTAAGTGAATACGAAATTGCATACCAACCTAGAACTGCTATAAAATCACAAGTATTAGCTGATTTCGTGGTTGATTTTAGTCAGAGAATACAGTTAGAAGCAGAAAAAGAATTACAGGTGTTTAATGGAGCTAACCCAGGAACTTGGACTTTATTCACTAATGGCTTATCTAACGTGAGAGGAGCAGGTTTGGGGGTAGTATTGGTACCACCTACGGGTGAAACCATTTGGCAAGCTATTAAATGTCATTCCATAACTAACAATGAGGTAGAATATGAGGCTATGATTGTAGGTTTAGAACTAGCACGGGAACTTGGCATAAATCAGATTATAATTAAGAGTGATTCACAACTTGTAGTTAATCAAATGCTGGGGACTTATACAGCCAGGGAAGCAAGGATGCAGCAATACTTGGAAAAGGTACGAGAATTGATAAAACAATTTTAAGATTGGAAGATTAGACAAATACCCATGGACGAAAATCTTGAAGCAGACGCCCTAGCAAATCTCGCATCTGCGCCCGACGTGGCAAACGATGCAAATGCCTCAGTAATACATTTATTTCATTCAGTTCTTGATCCTGATGCGAATGAGGTAAATTTTAATAACTTAACCTAGGATTGGAGGAACGAAATTGTTGCTTTTTTGCAGTATGGAACCGTCCCTGATGACAAGAAAAAGGCTTATGCGCTTCGAAGGCAGGTCACTCGGTACTGCTTAAAACAAGGCAATCTATATCGTAAAATGTTTGGTGGACCCTTAGCAAGATGCCTTGGACCTTCGCAAACAGAGTATGTAATGAGAGAAATACACGAGGGTCATTGCGCGAATCACGCAGGTGGAAGACACTAGTAAGAACCTTAATTAGGGCAGGTTATTACTGGCCTAAAATGAAAGAGGAGGCTGAAAGTTTTGTGGCCAAATGTGATAAATGCCAGAGGTACGGTAACAATATGCATAGACCTGCAGAATTATTACATCCGGTCATTACGCCATGGCCATTTATGAAATGGGGAATGGATATCGTAGGTCCATTACTGCAAGCAAAAGAACAGGTAAATTTTTTGCTTGTTCTCACTGATTATTTTACTAAATGGGTAGAGGCAGGTGCATTCAAACAAGTGCGAGAAAAGGAAGTTAGAGATTTTATTTGGCGGAGTATCATATGTCGATTCGGCGTACCAAAGGAGATCGTATGTGATAATGGTCCTTAGTTTATTGGAGCTCAGATCACGGAATTTTTTTAAAGCTGGCAAATTAAAAGGATTACGTCAGTACCCTATCATCCGGTGGGTAATGAACAGGCAGAATCAACGAACAAAGTCATTATCAACAATTTAAAGAAATGACTAGAGGAATCAAAAGGAAACAGTCCTGAAGTCTTACCTGGAGTTTTATGGGCTTATCGCACAACTGCAAAAACAAGTACAGGTGAAACACCGTTCTCATTGGTTTATGGAGCTGAGGCTTTAATTCCAGTTGAGATAGGGGAACCAAGTACACGGTTCACACAGGCGACACAAGAGTCTAATGACGAGGAGGTGGGGGTCAACCTAAACTTACTCGAGGGGCGGAGAGAAGTTGCTTTAATAAGAATGGCAGCACAAAAGCAAGTCATAGAACGATACTACAATAGAAAAGCACGCCTCAGGTTCTTCAAAATTGGGGACTTCATGCTTAAAAAGGTTTTTCAGTCTACAAAGGTAGCTAACACAGGGAAATTGAGTCTAACATGGGAAGGACCCTACAGAGTGCGTGATGTTGCAGGAAAAAGGAGCATATGAACTGGAGACAATGGATGGCAAGATACTACCTTCGCATTGGAATGCTGTTCATTTAAAGAGATACTATTTCTAAGGAAAATCCATGGTCAGGTATATCCATTTTAAATCTCATTTTTGAATTGTTAAAATTTTACTAACAATTTTAGATGATAGGCAAAATGCTAACCCATACTAAATGATGAGTCACGACCTGCAAGGCACATGGAGTAACCTAAAATTCCTGGCCTAGGGTTATAATTATTCTGATAGAAATGCAAACGGGTTATGTAGTCTTCATCTATAGTCGTCCCTCCGAGTCCCGTATGTTTTTCCTTTTCAGGAAAAGGGCCAAATAAGAGAAACTATCAAGTGCTCGAGGTTTCATACTTCAACACTCAAATACTTGGGGGACTACATAATATACACGAACATGTGTATAAAGAAGGCAAAGAAGATTAAGGAAAAATCAAGCCTGAAAGAGTCAAGTGCATAGTAAAAGTCATAAAGCCACGAGCTAAGGCCAAAGAAAAACCTCACTATAGTTAGGGTAAAGGCTTTGTACTAAAATGGGTTATAAGAAAAAAACCCGTATCTATTATTCTTCTTTTAAATCTGTTACAATAAACCCCGACAAAACCGTCATGAAGAGCATTCGGAGTCAATCAAACCTCGACGAAGGATCGGTCACCTCGGCCGAAACCCCGACGAATACGAAAAACCTCTGAAGAGAGCATTCGGAGTCAATCAAGTCTATCTAGGCAGCCTAACATTAGACTACGTATGTGTCATGAAGCTAGTTAGCTGTCCCATCGCGCTTCCTTTATAACTTAATGTATCTTATACTAAGTTTGGATTCCCCCCTCTTATAAAAGGGGAATCGTTAACACTCTGTAAGGAAGAGTTCCAACTATTCCACATAAGATCAATATTATTTCTCTTTTTCTTTCTCTTTCTCTTTTCTCTCTAACTCATTTGCTTGAGGCTACCCTTTCCATTTATTATCTTCATATCTGTTCTTTATTAATCGCTTGGCATTGGCCATAAAGAGCCATGTACAATTATATTCTAACGGCTTATTTTCCCTGGCTACCCCTAATAGCTCGAGCTCGAGCCAGATTTCGACCCCGACGCCCTTCATCGACCAGTCTGAAGCCCGGGCAGCAAGCCCCTCAGTTTGATTACTGCCCCGTTTTAGCTTGTATATCTTTGTTAAACTTCATACTCTTAGCATCAACTGCTCTAACAAGTAGCATAAAAATAGATCACGTATTTTTTGAGTCTCATTTACAAATTTAATTGTTGTTACCATTTTCACGGTAAACAGTTTGGCACCCACCGTGGCGCTAAAAATAATAATGATTATTTTCTTGCTAGTTTCATTACACAAACACAAGTTACCTTTCACGTCTTTCTTGTTCAAGATCTTTGATTTCAGGTCAAAATGTATGTCTCGGTAAACAGAGTCGAGAACGACAACCTCGAAAACCATAGGGAAAATGGCGTGGCTGTTTTAGTTGTCGGCGCACCACCACAGAATCCCGATAACGTGCACGGACCGATTCTAGCGGACGCGGATTCTCAGGACGCACAACAGGTCGATGAAACTTCGCACATCGACAGGAGTATATGGCATGTGGACTGATAGGAAGCCCAAAAAAACCCACCCCGGGAAGAACGGGAAATTAGTCTTCATGTTATTTTTGAAATGTTGCAGGCACAACAGTTGGCCATCGCTCTGTTACAAAGCCATCCGAAGACTCCCAGCACAGCAGCGCCAGAAACAACTCCCCTCTTCCCCCCAAAAAGCACCCGAGAGATCGAGCAATAACGAAGTTGTAGCCGATCCCGCCATTGTGAAAATGCTGAAAGACCTCACCAAAAGGATCGAGTCAGGCGAGAAAATGATAGCGGCCAACGATAAGAAGGTCGAAACCTACAACTCTAGGGTCACCCAGATCCCGGGTCCGCCCCTGATCCTCAAGGGCATGGATTCGAAAAAATTCATACAAAGGTCGTTCCCTAAGGAAGCAGCCCCGAAGCACATTCCAAAGAAGTTTAGAATGCTAGAACTCGCTAAGTACAATGGGACCACCGACCCTAATGAATATGTTACTGCCTACACCTGCGCGGTAAAAGGCAACGATATAAAGAATGACGTGATCGAGTCTGTATTACTGATAAAATTTGGGGACACACTCTCGAAGGGGTCCATGATGTGGTATCACAACTTGGCTCCTAATTCCATAAATTTATTCGCCATGCTAGCAGACTCCTTCGTAAAGGCACATGCCGGAGCCATCAAGGTAGCGACAAGGAAGTCCGATGTTTTCAAAATCAAGCAAAGAGAGAACGAGATGCTGGGGGAATTCGTGTCTCGCTTTCAGATGGAACGGATGAAGCTACCGCCAGTCTCCGATGACTGGGCAGTGTAGGCCTTCACCGAAGGCCTTAACGAACGAAGCTCGGTGGCTTCGAAATAGCTGAAACAGAACCTTATCGAGTATCCAGTCGTGACCTGATCGGACATCCACAACTAGTACCAGTCGAAGATCAGGGCCGAGGATGATCAGTTGGGAGCCTCTTCGGGCTCAGTATACCCAAATAGGCTCCTAGCAAAGGAGCCGAAACCAAACAAAGAAAGGTATCAGTCATACCTCGAGGATAGGAGGAACGCCTCGAGGCGTAACCTACCTCGCAATGATCGGAGAATGGATCGAGCATAGGATCCTCGAGGGCTCATCAACAGAACTAGGTTCGATCGAAACGTGGTGCCAACGGGTGTGCCCCACCTATCAGAATACAACCTCAACATCGATGTGTTAGACATCGCGTTCGCCATCAGTAAAATTAGAGACACCAAGTGGCCAAAACCTATATAGTCAGATCCTTCGTAAAGGAATTATAACTTATTAGGCGAGTTTCACAACACGCACAGCCACAGGACCGAGGATTGTCATCAGCTACGGGAAGAGGTAGCTCAGCTGCTTAACAAAGGACATCTTCGGGAATTCCTCAGCGATCGAGCCAAAAATTAGTTCTGAGAAAGGGAGGCAACCAAGAAGAACGAGTCAAATGAGCCGCAACATTTTATCCACATGATCATGGGGGGCACCCATGCCCCGCAGGAACCCATAATGAGAAGAACAAAATTATCCATCACCAGAGAAAAGCGGACTCGGGGATATATCACCGAAGACGCCATCATGTTCAGCGAAGAGGACACCAAGATCCTATCTCAACCCCACAACGACGCACTAGTAATCTCCTTCTTTGTAAATTCTTTTCAAATAAAACGTGTACTCGTGGATCCAGGTAGCTCGGCCTATATTGTCAGGTTGAGGGTAATAGAACAGCTCATACTGCTTGACCAAATTGTGCCCGCCACTCGGGTCCTCAATGGATTCAACATGGCAAGCGAAACAACGAAAGGAGAAATCATCCTCCCGGTCATCGTGGCTGGCACGACTCAAGACACCAAATTCCATTTCATCGAGGGAGACATGAGGTATAACGCCTTATTCGGGCGGCCATGGATACACTGCATGAGAGCAGTGCCATCCACCCTTCACCAGGTGATAAAATTTCCAACAAAGGACGGAATTAAAATCGTCTACGGGGAACAGCACAAGGCGAGGGAATTGTTCGCAATACACGATGTGGTACTAACGTTCATGCCTCCACCCCCGAATAAACCAAATGGAAAATCGGGCCTCACCCTCGATCGAACTTGACAAAACAAAGTAAAAAACCATACCGCATCTTCGCCTCAGGCAATGGTAACAAATCAATCCCGAGGCATCGCTAGAATATCTCATTTCAAGGTACGAACATCTCCCTTTTTGTTTCGAATTTAGAACTAACCCTTATGCAGGCACTCGACCGGAGCTATCATAATGCTGACACTGCCCAAAGACCTTGAGGCTCTAAAAACGCACCCATTGCACTCTTTTCCTTCGACCAAGTTTTTGGCCCAAAAGAAGGGTTTTTATCGGCAAGGTTTTTAATGAGGCAACATCTGCGAGCTGCCTAAGGAAAACTCCGCAAATACTCAAAACTTTATTTGCAGACAACTTTGAATGGTGAGGGGCACTCCCCCAAAAAGCTACCCGCTCGAAAAGGTCTTGAAATGCCAAATGGGGTTCCTATAGGAAAGTAATGTACCGGGTCAAACGGTTGAACGAAGCGTGTCCATATAGCCAGGCTCCCGTCGGCAAATACGTGTACTATTGTACTGAGCAATCAAAGAATACCTTTTGTAAAATACACCTTCGCAAAGCAAGGTAGCAATTCCTTCGCCAGAAATGTCCCGAACACTCGGGGACTGACGCCAGCAATTTAACACTCAGATGGCCTCCTGGTCGAAACTCCGATATCACAAAACCTTCAGGTAAGGCAACGCGAAAATCGCCAAGTGTCACCAACATCAAAGGTACCTTGAGTACTAGGAGACTGACGTCGGTCGCCACGCACTCAAAAACCCCAGGCCGTAAGACTCTAAGAGAGCAAACTCGGTCTAGCAAAGGTCTATTCAACACAACAACATGTATTCACGTCAAGCAATCAAAGAGTATCTTTCACCAAAAGCATCTCATACTCCAAAAGAAAGTTCAGCATTCTCACGGCAGGGATCCCTCCACCAAGTACGTCCCGAAATACTCGGAGACTTAGCGTAAACAATTTGACACCTGTACGACCTTAGGATCAGAACTCCGGACTCATAAGGCTCCGACAAGGCAATTCTGAGCTTAGAGTAACGGCCTTCGAGCCTAATCAAACCCGATGACTCAGAAATTGCCATCAATCGCCATACACTGGAAAACCCGAGGCTGTAAGACCCCGAGCGGACAAACTCGGTCTAGCCAGATCCATTTTATATAGTAACAAAAACTGTAAGACCTCAACAGGCATTAAAAAACTGTAAGACCTCAACAGGCATGACAAACTGTATGACCTCAACATGTATGAAAATTTTGTAAGACCTTACTACAGGCATAAAACTCAATCCCGAAGTTTAGGCTATATGACGCATTTTTAAGACTCCCGAAAGGGCATACCCTCAATGTAGACTCCTAAACTATTACTCAGGATAAAAAATGGCTCCGGCCAAACACATATAACTACGGTCAAAACGGCTACACCAGCCAAATTAATGTGACTCGGGGAAGCCCGACCATCGCTAACAAATCATAGGCCATTACTTCGAATCTACTTCGAAAAGAACCGGTTAAAACAGGATACCCTCAACAGGCAAACGAGCTTGGACCATGTCAGCTCCAAATCACAAGGCTTTAAGCTACTCAGCCTACGAGCTAAACCTTCTGAGGTGCTCGAACATCGTTGCTAATGACTTGAAATCGAGGTTATTCCCGAACCAACGATGCGTCAAGTAAAAATATTTCAAAAAGACCTTATCGAGAGGAAAACAAAGCCTACAAAATGCCCACAGGCAAAAGCATAAGAGCCATTGTCGCCAGCCAAACGAGCCTCAGGGCCGCACACTAAAATGTCTCAACAACCAAAAGCGTAAGAGCCACTGCCGCCAGCTAAAAAAAATTGAAAACCTGAGGGTTAAAGTGAGCTCGAGTTGTAACTCGATTCGGAGACCGGATCCAAAATAGTTAACTATACATGCTTAAGAGCACAGCATAAGAGCCACCGTCGCTAGCTTTACGAGCCTCAAGGTCACATACCTAAAAGGTCGCTACGACCCAAGGCATATGAAAGCCATTATCGCCCGCCCATGTAGGCACAGGGTCAATTAAGCTCGAGTCGCAACATGACTCGGAGACTGAACCCAAATAGTTAAAATGCAAATGCCCAAGGGCAAGGCGCAAGAACCGATATCGTCCGCCCGTGCAGGAATAGAGGATTGAAGGTCAGGTAAGCTCGAGTCAAAGCCTGACTCGGAGACTAAACCCAAAACAACTAGGCAAAGCACAAAAGCTCTAACGCCTACTCGTGCTAAATCGCATTTGACCGATCATAAAAGAGCCTCTGAACCTGTCTCATAAGCTTTTGATCCGTAGGGCTCTCGCCAAACACCGAAACCAGCCCGCCTAGTCGAAAGCAATGCAGAAAGAGATACAAAAGAGATAAAGCTTCAAGTTTCTTTTATTCACATACGCAAAGGGTGTGTTCTCCATCTACAAACATGCTCTACGAATATCAAATACAAAATGGCAAAATGGCGAAATCTACACTCCGCTCCAGAAGGCTACGACCTACCAGCCCTAGCTCCGCTCTCCGTGACATCGGCAAGAAGTGACCGAGCATCACGCTTGTCCGCCCTCGCTTGAGCCAACTCTTCCGAGAGGATGAAACCCCTGGCACCAATCTCCTCGAGTACCTCTCTTCGAGATCTACTATCCCTTGATCCTCTTTTCACGATCGCAGGCCCACTCCAACTCAGCTTGGACATCAGTGACGTCCTTCAAATGAATACCATCTCCTCATCAGCCTTAGTCCAACTCAATGCTGCTTCAGCCCGAGCATCAATTGTTTCGACCTTGACCTTCGAGAGATCAGACTCAAGCTTCGCGATCATATCCACTTGAACTGAAGCTTGAGCCTGCACCTGAGCCCTTAGTTCACCACAAGCATTCCTAACTCAGTCGACTTCGCCCCTAAGGTACCCTAAAGCCTTCGTCTTTTTTCTGCAACTAAGATAAGTAAAAAGCCTAACCTTGAGGGTTAAAAAGGCGAAATGCTTACTACGAGAGGTCACCTGCCCCATCAAATAGCTCTCGTAATTCGAGCTCCGGTACGCCCCATATTGCTAGTGCATCAACTCAACCTCTTTCTCATCGCTAGGGAGCCTAAGGGAGTTACCCTCATCTAGAGCTCTCTGAAGCCTAGCCCCATGACAGAGTAGCTCAGACCTAAGACTATCAAAGTCCCACAGAAGGAAAACTTGATAAGGAAGGAAAGCACGAGATGCGGAAGAATTGTGCCAAAGCTCACCACGAAGTGAAGTTGGCGAACTTCCTCGAAGGCCGAGCACATCCCTATTGGTCCAGCCCCCTCGTCCTTGGAAGAACCAACCTCGGTTGAAGCATGATCACTCGAAGGAACCACCGCTCCGAAACCAAAAGCTTCAGGAACAACAGGCTCGGGCGATGTTCTCTCGCCAGAGATACGGACCCGTTTAGCCCAGCTAAAAGATCCATTGCACTGCAAGTGCATATCCCATTTATCGCCATTTTCCCCTGGCTGGGAAGCCTACAACTCCTCCCCCTCTCCGGAGGAGCACAGCCTCGCCCCTAGGGGACCGTCTGATACTTACAACGCCCGTATAACCATGACAGAAGAAGGAAGGAAGACACAGCTACTAAGTTTGCTCTCGCCTTAGGCAGAACTGGCAAAACACAGGGCGCACGTTCTAAGAGTATTGCTCCATTTTCCAAACAAATAATACGGGTTCCTAAGGTATAATACCAGCAGTCAGCACCCGAGCAAAGCGACTTATCCATGCCCGGTCTCTGCCATTCCTGACAACAACGATTAAGGGTGTGATCAACTAGAACCATGAAGTCAGCATACCTCGATGATCCCAAAAACCGGGGGGGGGGGGGAGCTCCCCCCATCAGATTAATCTCGTCATTGCCGCCATAACAGTCGCAAACTCAAAAGACTAAAAGGCGGAAAGATGTACAGGCATGTTAATATCGGAAACATGGCGCGGGAAATGGCAACTACGTAAGACAGGGTAATCCCTGGGAAGGCGGAAATAGCCTCATGTTATATATGGGAAGAGCAGCGACGATTCGAAGCCGACCAAAGACGCTAACCAATATCACCATCTCCAGCCTCGAGGCGATACCTAATCTCGAAGACCTCTGTCATAGTAAGGCGGCGCTCCAGAGAGCCAACAACACCTTCACCAACACAAGGGTGGCATGTGACTTCGAAGATATCCATCAAAGGGAACCAATCTATGAAGAAATAATCATTTTTGGAATGTCACTCGTACAAACTGGGCTCCGGGTGCTGTCCAAGATGGTCCGAGTGCAAGCTAGCCTCCGCTCAGGGACTGCTTTCAAGAAATCACAAGCATCCCCCATCCACGGGTCCCCGAGCAAATTTCTTCTCAAAGGTTATTATGAGGCCAAAATACATTATCCTCATTTTCACACGAAGTCAGGGTCCCGGCGGCCCGAGGTTATTGGTCTTATTCGGGTTCAGTCCGAGGAACCACAAAAGGCCCCGCATGAAGCCGTTTCCATCAACCGAAGGCCGAAAGGAATACTCGCATCCAAGTTCAGTGTTAGCGACGACAAAACAAGATCGTGCATTCAGAGCTGCCGCAAATATAAAGAAATACAACAAGTATCAAGGGTAGGAGTCAAGGAAATATCTTTGTATTCATAAATGTTCGCTTACAATGGCCCTCGGGGATCCTTACATGCGATTACAAAAGCCCACAAGGGGATCTTTACACAGGAACAAAGAAGTTCAAAGGTATGCATACAACAAAAATCTAAGAATCTAGCTTATTCCCAAAGTACGGCATCTTCGGCATCGTCTCCTCAGGAGGAAGGAAGGATATAGAAGAGGAAAGCGATGGAGAAGAGCAAAGTAATGAAGGAAAAGATGAAAGAAGACAAGAAGTGGCTGGGTGAAAATTTTGGCTAGTACGAACTCCGCCAGTAATACTATTATAAAGCCACTTCTTGAGACATTTCCTCGGCCCGAGAGGCGAAAGCCAATAGAGAGTGTCGGCATACCCTCAGGAATCCAAAGGGGGTGTAATACGCCAAGCCGAGGAAGGAGGGTGAGCAACAGTGTATAATTCGATCCCCTTCTTGAGCAGCGATGCATAATCCAAATATCTCCCCGGGTAGGAGAAAATCGGTCCTCTGTTACATCGCCCCGATCCAACGGAGATAGCAACAACAATAGCAACAACAGCAATAATAATAACAACAACAGCAATATCACAGCAGTACAACTTCGTCCAACCGGAGAAGGTTCGGGAGTTGGGCCACAACGCACATGACATCGGCATAAGACCTTGAGGCCATGGGCCTCAAACATGGTAAGACGGCATAGGGCAAAAATAGCGAGAAATGAGGAAAGGATGGATATCGAAAGATGCTTGGATAAAAAAAACTGATCACAAGAAGTTCCATTTATAGGGGGAAGGGCAAAGTAACCAACGGCGCCATTATCGCCCTCGGAAAGCGTAACAGCAGGTGAATTCAATGCGTTCATGGAAGCTGAATCGACGGCAACATTATGACCCCAAAAAACAAGGAATCATGACATGTCAAACGACCCTAAAGAAGCGAAAGGGTGAAAAGCCTTGGCACTTGTAAAAGGGGTTGCGCCATCAGCACGACGTCGTTATGGGAGCCCATAAGTGGGATGTCAAAATCATTTCTTATCGCTCCCCTCTAAGAAACGTGAAGACTATCTATTTAAGGTGAAATCAGAGGACTAATTTCTCATTGGCAAATTGCTTCAGGAGGTCGCCTCGGAGGCTCGGGACCTCAAGCCGGTTACTTTTCTCAAGATCTATCAATACCCATCCGAGGATAACATCGGCCGAAACCCCGACGAATACGAAAAACCTCTGAAGAGAGCATTCGGAGTCAATCAAGTCTATCTAGGCAGCCTAACATTAGACTACGTATGTGTCATGAAGCTAGTTATTTGTCCCATCTCGTTTCCGTTATCACTCAACGTATCTTGTACGAAGTTTGGACTCCACCCTCTTATAAAAGGGGAGTCGTTAACACTCTGTAAGGAAGAGCTCCAATTATTTCACATAAGATCAATAATATCTCTCTCTCTCTCTCTCTCTCTCTTTTCTCTCTAACTCATTTGCTCGAGGCTACTCTTTCTATTTATTATCTTCATATCTGTTCTTCATTAATCGCTTGTTATTGGCCATAAAGATCCATCTACAATTATATTCTAACTATTATCCCTTCCTCGGCTACCCTTGATAGCTCAAGCTCGAGCCGGATATCGACCTCGAGGCCCTTCATCGACCAGTCCGAAGCTCGGGCAAAAAGCCCCTCGGTTTGATTACTGCCCCGTTTTAGCTTGTATCTCTTTGTTAAACTCCATACTCTTAGCATCAACTGCTCTAACAACTAGCATAAAAATAGATCACGTATTTTTAGAGTCCCATTTACAAATTTAATTGATGTTACCATTTTCACGGTAAACACCTTAATACTAGTCAAAGTGGGAGAACCGAGCCTCAGGATCCAATACGCAACGGCAGAGTCAAACGGCGAGGCCATGATCACGAGCCTAGAACTATTGGATGAAAGGATGGAGGCCGCCCTAGTCCGGTTGGCCGCGAAGAAACAATGAATAGAAAGGTATTACAACCGAAGAGTCAACCTCCGACACTTTCAAATCAGGACTTGGTGTTGAGGAAAGTAACATTACACACCAGGAACCAGAACGAGGGGAACTTGGGACCGAATTGGGAATGACCATAACGAGTTGTCAGAATAACCGGCAAAGTCTTGTATAAACTCGAAGCGGGAAACAACGTATAACTGCCGAACAACTGGGCCGTGGCACAGTTAAAGTGATACTACTGCTAAGGTACGAACTCAATTACTTTTTAACCATGTTATCTATCGAACTAACATATGCATGTAAATGACCAAGGACGGATGTGGTTATTAGTTCTGAAAGCACGCGTTGCACTCTTTTTCCCTTGAACCAGTTTTGTCCCAAAATGGGTTTTATGGCAAGGTTTTTAACGAGGTAACAGTAAAGCGTGCTAACTTAGATTTGAAGACCGGTTTCAAATCGGAATCGATGATTGTTTGCATTCGGGTCAACATTAACCGAGCCCTCACTAGTTTGACCTAGAATACTGGGGCCCATCACTTTGGCGATTAGGATTTCTTGTAAAGGACAAACAATCGTTTGAATCGTGCCCACATAGTTCATCCTAGACATGACACAAGTTTTTATCCACTTTCAATCATGTACCTTGCATACCAAGAAATGAAAGAAATATCCACTTCCTTTACACTTTATCATTACGTGTTTTTCGATCCCAGACCCTAAAAGCCTACGGGCTACCCTACTCGGGGATTGCCACCCGAAGAAAATTCAGATAGCTCGGGCTACTGAATCTCGGAGGCACCAAACCTATTAGGCGATGCCAAAAGGCTACAACCACCATGAAAATGGCTCGGAGATGTCCGAAGTCCAAAACCAAAAAATAAGGCCTCTATAACCTACTAAAAGGTTACCCTCAATAAAATCATCGTCTAAAACACTTAAGCGCCATGGAAACCTCTGGCCACACCGAGGTTTTAAAGACATAGGCAAACATAGTTGCATCGAAGTCGGGCGTAGTTCGAACCACCAAAAAATGAATGCCCCATAACGACGTCTAATGTTATGCTATGGCATCAAAAATAATACATGAATAGAAATTGCAAGAAAATGCTGGAAAAGTAAAGACGTGATATTTCCAAAAGGGAAAATTTCATATATACATTCCAAAATATATTTACAAAGGCCCGATAGAACAACCTCAAAACAAACAACAAAAATACATAAGGAAAAACAAAAAATTGAAAAGATACTAAGAACCATCTACGCCTGGTCTTCACCGGGGGCCGAGTAGTCACCAGCATCGAAGCCCCCAGATCCCTCAGAGCCTTCGGCACCCTCAGGATTGCAAAGCTCCTTTGCCTCGGCCACGAGCCTCTTAGCTACCACGATCTCAACCGATAAGTCAAAACCTCGGGCGTGAATCTCTTCGAGGGTCTCTCTTCAAGACAACTAGCTCATATATTGGGCTTTTGTCTTTAAGCGAGTCTCAGCCGCATCCATATTGGACTTATACTGGGCCACCATTTCCTCGGCATCAGCAGAGGTTGTCTCCAATTTGGCCCCTAGTGTCGCATATTCTCTTCCGAGGGTATCCCGTTCTGTGACGGTTGAGCTCAGTTGTGCCCGGAGATCGTCGTTCAAACTAGACCACTTATCATCTTTGTCCTTCGCCACCTAAAGTTGGTTCTCGATCGAAGCCAACTCCACCTTAGCAGCTTCCTTTTCCGAGGCCAGCCGGTCCATCCTACCCTTCCATATTTCGGTCTGGGACTTGACCTCGTCCATCTCAGCCCGTAGCTGGTCAATCAGGTCTATCTTATGTTGGACCTGCAAAGTTATATTGTTAGTCACCATGACTAGTTGCTCGTTTTTAGCTTCAAAGACCTTTACCTTTTCAACTAGGTTAGCATGTTCTTATTTCAGGATCGAGGCTTTCTTCCGAGTTTTTTTCTAGCTCGACCTGGACTATCGGGAGGTCTTTAAGGACCTCGTCCTGTTGCTCACTAAGAAGCCTATACATGTCCTTCTTCAAGACTCGTTCTTTAAGCTCAAATTCAAGATAGCTGATTTCCAAGCAGTACCAGAGGAAGCTTTCATGGTGAAGCACTGAAGCCTGTAAAACTGTGGAATTAGTAAGAGACATCAAAGGAAAACTTAAGTGGTATTCATCAAGGGAGTATGAAAGTGTTAGAGCCTTACCCGATTCAGCGCATGTTGTGCCTCGTTGAAGAGACTTGACGTGCCCACCTCGTTCATCTTTGTTTGGTCCTCCTCGATCACCAAGCATCGAAGGTAGCTAGATACACCTGCCAGAGCGGACAGGACCTGAGCATTCACCTGGAATGTGAGAATAACCGCTCTCTTATGCTGGGGGTCCACGCTTGGTGTGAGAAATTGCTTCACCAATATTGGGCTCGAACTTAGTCCGCCAGCTCTCGAGGGCATGTCTTTCTTTGGGATCTCTAGGTGACCCAGCCCAGAGAAATCATCCAATGTGAACATGTCCATGCCATCGAAGAATGAGTGAAGAGGATCATCTGCACCCTGTACTCTTTCACTGGATTTTTCTTTACCCGCTTGGACCTCTTCAAGCATGGACTCAGTATAGGAGGGCGTCTCGATGATATGAATCACACCAGTCGCCTCCTTTAAAACAGGAATGACTTCTTGGGAGGTCGCAACCTCCATCTCCACTTCGGCCTCTCGAATCGAAAGGGGATCGGCCTCGTGCCCCCTTCCTCGATTGTTGCCTGCTCCACGGCAGGGGTCAATCCATGGGCAACAAAGATGTCGTCTTTTTCGTGCCCCCTTTTCTCTTGCGGAGTACGGGTTTCGACATTTTTGGACAACTCCTTTCCTTTTGGGAATTGAGTATGGAATTTGAAGAGTCGCCACCTAATGGATTAAGGTGTGTTACAGCACCTAGGACAATTAACTCATGAAACCAGTTTGTGGTACCAGAGATTAGGTAAGGGTTCGAAATTACCTTGAGGGGAAGGTGTTAGGCACCCTTCGAGGCCTACAAATACGGGTCCCGGCCAACCTCGAATGAGGTGAATTAGTCTTATAAGCAAATAAATCAATTTAGACAAATAAATATTACATTTAAAATAAGGAGTAAAGGGGTCCTAGGTTTTTTAGCCTATAGGATCACTTCTGTGCAATACTTGGTAATCGTCCCCAAGTTGGGGTGCTATACATAGCATTAGCGCACGGGTCATCATATCCTTTACTACCCAATTACCCTCCCTTTAATTACTGTTACCTAAGTGTTCTAATAGCATCCAGTACGTGCCTTATGCGTGCATTACCCATCCCTTACCTGTGGTCATGGAGGTGCTTAGGACCTCTATTTAAGGTGGTTCTAGACTCACCTATGTGTTTAAAAAGAGAAAACTAAGCGTCAAACAAAATAGGTAGGACTATCACATATGGAGTAGTTGAAGGGACTCATATTTACCTCCACAAATGAGCAAACAGTTGCACGCCTCAGACAAACAGTTTTAAACGATTTAAAGTCCTATAGCAAGATATCTAGATGAGCACAAAATATGCAGCAGTTTCATTAAGGCGGGGCGTTAAATACCAAATCAGTTTGCCTACTGATTTTATTACTTCCTGAATCTTGGCAGGTTTCAAGCAGCAGGAAAATAGCAATTTTAAACCTAGAATCCAATTAAACTACAAGATTTCCTAAGTGATAGCCTGATAGAATTTTATAAACTAGGTATTTGAGTTGTAAATAGTTACTGGTTTTAGAAGGATGATTTTGTCTTTTAGACCCTACAGGCATGATATCTAAGTGTAGAAGAACTAATCTTAAGACCTTATAGGCATGGTATTTAATTGTAGAAATGATTCTGAAGTTTTCTATTGACATGGTATTTAAATGCAAAAATTATTCTGAAGTTTCCTATAGACATGGTATCTATCTTCTGAAATTTCCTATAGATATGGTATCTGAACGCAGAAGTGATTTAAAACTTTATAGGCGTGATTTTTAAAATGCAGAACTGATTTTGAAACTTTGTGAAATGCAGTAGTGAATCTTGACGGGATATTCATGACTATTTTGATCCTATAGGCATGTTATCTACTGTACATAGTAACAAAATGTATTGAAACAAATACCTATAGGCAAGTTATCTATTGCATGCAGTAACAGAATATAACTGAACAAATAAATAACCTATAGGCGGGATATCTAACATATAGTAGTGAAAATATTTGAAAGTAACAGGCACCTAAAGTAGGTTTTCTACCCCATTCTCATGCAAACATTAAACTAGGCCCAATTTTCCCCAATTCACTATTGCCCCATCGTTATTACAAATAATTATTACAGACCATAAGCAAATGAATAAGTTACAAAGTATATAACTATAGGAGGCCTACAACAGGCCCAATGCATCCGGATAACCCAGGCCCTCAAACCATAACAGCTCCAAAGCTCAGAGATACACAGTAACCATTGGCAAAGTAAAAAGAACCCAAATCTCTAATGTGTCAGAGTTCCCAAGGGCTTCGAGAGCCCAAGGCAGTGCTCACACTAGAGAACATATATTCAGAAGCAATTCATAAAGGGTTGGAAACCAGCCCCAATGTGTCAGAGTTCAGAGGAGTCTCATGGACTCTAAGCAGTGCTCACATTGGGGGTAACAAGACCCTAGTTAACTAAGAGTAGGAGTTGAAAATAGTGTATAAAAGTAGGAGATAGTTTTTTAGAAAAAAATAGTTTTGATTTCAGAAGTGCATAGAAATAGATCATAAGATCGACATTGCAACAGAACCACATTTACTAGATTGAGCTCAGATATCAATCAACAACATAGCAGAACAGAGTCACAGCCAGTTCAATCAAGGTTCCATATTGCCTGGGAATTGACTTAGTTCACTAGTTATCACTAGATTATCCTATGGACATGTATTAAAGAATAGCATGCTGGGATCAGGGTCCTAATCAGACAGTCATACAGAAGGGTAGCAAAAGTTGGAAGCATATAAAATCATGAATTATTTAGGAACTTGTTAGGGGGTGAACACTTAAAACAGGACAAAAATCATGCTAGTTGAGAAATAAATAGACATATGTCTAACATCCATACTGAAAACAAGAAGCACATAGGTCTAATTTCGTGGAAGTAGGCATGTTGATTAAGAGTAATAAACATGAAGCACATAGGTCTAATTACATAGAAGTAGACATGCTGATTAAGATTAGTAAGCATGAAGCACATATGTCTAATTACAAAGCATATTGAATGATGGCAGAAGTGCAGACATACCAGTTAAGAAATAGCAAATAGGAAGTTGAAAGTATGCAGAATCCAATAGTCTAGCATTGGCTTTCAGCCGGCTAGACAATGTAGCAAACACAAGTAACAAAAATGTTTGAATGAGAGCAAGAGTTTTTGTGTGTGTGTGTGTGTGTGTGTTTCTTTATGAGTGTGTTCGTGTATTTGAAAGAAATCAGAATAGAGTTTATATAGTATTCAGCAGAGAAGACAATGAAGGCAAGAAAATTAGAGTTCACAAATAAGGCAAGAAAATATAATCAGCCAGTTAATTTGGGGCTAAACTTGATCAAATAATTCCATAGAATCCAGAAAACACCCCCTAAATTGAGGACAATCAACTAATAACTCAGATTGGGATTCAAATAAGGTAAATAAATCAATTATTGACCATAAATTAGACTAATTAATCTAAATAAGGCAAGTAGTGCCAATTAAAAGTCATAAATAAGGAAATCAGGTAAAATCACGGGGAAGTACTGATTTTAATAGAAAAATATAATTCAAACCCTAAATAAAATCAGTCAATCTATTTTGATTGACAGAGATAAATAATAACGGGAAAAAATTGAAGTAATCAGTGCAATAAGCAGAGAAACCTAGGGTCTAAAGCATATACATGAAAATTAGTCAAACTAGTAAAGATAATCAGATTCAAACACTTAGGAGACTTTCAAAAAGTTCTGTAGAAACAAGAAGAAGTGAAACCCTAGTTTTAGAGAAACATAGAAAATCGATTAATAATAAGGAAAATCGAAGATTTTTTAAAGAAAATACCAGATAAACTCAAAATCGTTTCATCTATGAGGATCTGAGCAGACTCAAGTAGAAGGAGATTAGGGTTCTTGAAAAATGGAACGAGGTGATGAAAAATCTAGTCCAGAATCGGAGTTTCGAACCATAAGCACAAAGATAACAATACTCATAACCATAGCAATGAACACGAAGCAGGTTCATCGAGAAAGTGAAGAGTCTAGGTCGACTTTGAGTTGGATTCCCTTGAGATTCCTTCAAAATATAAAGAAATCGAACAACCGGTAGAGGTAGGAGGCTAGATAAGGCAATAAATCACCAGATGACCCCATATCTGGTCAAGAATCGAAGGGGTCAGGGGAATTTTTTAAGTGACAGAGCTCTAGGGTTTGAGGGTGTCTAATAGAGAAGAGAGGAGGATAGGATTCAAAGGTGGCGCAAATGAAAGAGTGAGTAGGGTTTGGGGGGTCTTTGGATTAAAAAGAAAAGGGCTAATGTGGACCATTGATCTTAGAGATCAACGGCCACGATTAGAGGGGTTTTTGGGTCGAGTTAAAATAGTTGGGTTATTGTGTTTGGGTTTTAATTTGAATTGGGCCAGGGGTCCGAATTTAAACATAATTAAAAGGGCTATTTATTAAATACCCAATTTATTAATAAAATAATTTGTAAAAATAGCTAATTAAATGATAAAAATAATTTTTATACACGAAGATGATTTAAAATAATTACTTAGCATTATAAAAATATAAAAGGTTATTTTCTTATGAAATAAGGTTATTATGCACACATGGGCTATTATTGCAAAGTTTATTGCAATTATAGCCCTAACATGTACATATGGCTATTTGCAAAATAATCAAAGCTCAGTATAAATATAAATGATAAAATTAAGCTAATAAAATTATCATAAAATCGTTTGTAATGCAATTGGTAATTATTTATATAATAAAATACTAGAACAAATTAATTAAAATCCTCTTTAAAATTACAGAAAAATTATGGAAAAATACTGGTTGATGCTCATGTACTATTTTGAAAGTATATATGCATTTTAAAATATATGAGAGAAAATTGGGTATCAACAGTCTTCTTCGTGCTCATCCCTGAGTCGATAAAGGAAGTCAGAGTTCGGGTACCCTGGAGTTAGTATTCTTCTTGGGCTTCTGAACCCTGGCGGCTGCCCTCTATTTTCTCTTTGCCTCAGGATCCGGGGAACCTGAGGACTTTCTTTTCCTCTTCTTCTCCTCCTCCACGACAATCCCAGGCTTCCCCAAAACGGAGGGCTCTACAGGTAATGACGTATCCTCGTCCCCGTCCAGCAGCCTAAGTTCGGTGGTCTTGGTCAGACCTATAAAAGAAGAGAAAAAGTTAGCATTATGCAAGTTTGGGACGTAATAATAACTATTCAGGGGAAAGCCTTACCATGAGAACGGGCCTCTCATTTGCCCATCGAAAGTTTGCGCCACGTGCGCTCAGAGTATGGCATCTGCTTGTAGATCCCTTCGATTCACTCCTTGAGTCGGGTATTGCATTAGGAACTAGGGAAAAAGTTGCACGACCATAAATACTGGCAATGAGAGAAGAAACAAAGGGAAACTGACACTTAAGGAAAGACTACACTTATGATATGAATTCCACTTCTCGGGAAACGGCAAGAACTCGGGAGGGATCAGGTCTTCAATTTTTACCCGAATAAAATGCCCTTGCTAGCCTCGATCTCAATCCTCGTCGATGACCAAGAAAAGAGCCTTTCTCGCTCGGCGAATTAGTCCCCCCTAAAAATTTAGGGATTGTACATACATAGTAGGTGATCGAGGGTGAACCAAGGAGATTCGGTGTTGTTCATAGTGGCGTAAGAGGATCACGATCCTCTAGAGGGAGGGGTGGATTTGCCCAAGACACACCTTGTACCTCTTACAAAAAGCTAGGATTACTGGATCTATCGGGCCCAGCATAAAGGGGTAAGTTTAAACACTTAAATACCCCTCCATGTGGACAGTAATTTCGTTATTGGACCTAGGGACGACTACGTCTTTACCTTCCCAATTACAATCCTCTCGGACTATAGGAAGGGTATCTTCAGTAACGAAGCATATGTATCTCCATACTCTATCGCCTCGATCTTGTTTGACGGAGGCCTTCTCGACTTTGAAATCATCCTTGGTAGAGCAACCCCCGAGTATAAAGCTCTTCATAGGAGACTCGGGAGCCACCTCGGGGATGGTCACCTCGACGAGGGGGCCGCTTGTTGTGGTACAGACTTGGAAGTTTTAGCCATCGTGAATCTGGGAAATATATGAAGAATTGAAGAAGGCGTATGAAGGTTAGAAATGAAGATATGAAGTTCTAGGTTGGAAATCCAAGAAAATATGTGAAGGTTAGATGAAGATATGAAGGTTCGAAAAGCAATGTATGAAGATTTGAAAAAGTTAAAAGCCGTTAGAAAGTTCGAAGGTAAAAGCTAGGATCGGAAAGTAGAGGATGTGAAGTGGGTTGAAGCTTTTAAAGAGTAGAATGCAATCAATGCGTGATGTTTCACATTAAAAGATAGCCAGCCGATGACCGACACGTGTCCGAAGTCAGAACGACATGACTGATGGGACATTTTCAACATACCCAACATCTCAGCTACAACGTGTGAGGGAAGAAATCGGGGCTCACTTATTCATTTTCCATCAACCCGGCGAACCAGCTCTCTGAAAAATGAGGGGACTATCTATATACGGATAAAATTGGGGGTAATGCCTACTCGATTTACCGGTGAAGAAGATGTAAGAAGGGCACAAACATACGAGGATGAAATCGAGACCCATGAAAGATGAATAATGGGATCATTGTCGGCCGTGATAAAGTGATGCTCCTCGGATCCGAAATGAGCTCTTGAACCTCAGAAATATAGCAAATAGTTATGCACGACTAACGTAGGGTCGTGATATCCGTACATAACTGGATATCACGGTGCGAATCTCGCTCGATGCCGGTTACGGATCATTAATTAATGAGAAAGGGGAGATTTTTACCTTTTTTAGACTTGTACTAGAGATTAAACTCTCTACTATATAAAGGAAAAGTTTTTATTTGATAACACACATTGTAACACATAAATCAAGACAACATAATTTTATATTTTCTGTTCTCTAGCTATAGAAAAGCTATTACTTTACTGTTTATTCTTCATTTACTATTGGCTTGGAACCAAAGGTCCAATCAAGAGAAAACTAATGTTCAACCTAAGTTCAAGTTGGGCCTTAACATTATGATTGATTTGATTATTCATTCTGCCATTAATTCGTTTATCTAATAGCTTGATTATTTATGTTGAATCTATCCACATATCCTTAAAATTACATACAAATTTAATTGTTATCCGTTTTAAGGGTAAACATAACCGATTAAGAGTTCTCGCTTGAATAAGAAGTGCATACAAATTGATGGTGAAATATATCTTGAATTCCAAGTAATGTTGAGAACCTCAAATTCGTACTTACTTTTTGTAGTCTTTCCTTCTTTCAAGTGGGTTGAAATCTATGTAAAGTAAAAGACCAAGTGTATGTATCGAGTGATTTGTCTTTGAGGAGGTAGAGTGTTATTATAAATCTACTATTTTAGAAATAAAATAAACTATATCCTATCCAAATATCGTGGTGCGATAAGGGGTACTTTATCGAAGTTAGGTAGAGGACTTGACTAACTTTTTTAATCCTATAATATCTCTAAATAGAAGGTACACGCAGTAGTCATATCGAAGTAATGAATCTATTAAGTGGAATACCTTGTAAGGCCTCTTCCCATGCAAAAGGCTTAATATCTCATCCCTTACTTATGATGAATATTATTGTAACATTAATTGTGCCTGTGGATAATATTTAGTTGATGTTGTACTTAAGTGAGAGTTCTCCCGGTTTTGAGAGAACTCGGTTAACCACCTCCTCACAATTTTGCATGAGATTCCACTTATTCTATGTCATTTTAAGCCTTAGGTAGTTGTTCCTCTGTTAAAGATAAAATCGATGGTCCAGGCTGTCTAAAATAAGTAAATGTTTGCCTATCCCTTATTTGTTCATTAAGTATGTTTTTTGCAAATGGCAACATAAAAAGCACCTGAATTGTAATACGTAAAAGGAAGGACTATGAAGCAACTATAAGACTATTAGCACCCCAAATTAAAAACTACAACTGAAAATCCAACTTTTGCCCTACTATGAAATAAGGATCGACCCCCCACAGAGAACCCAACCTTTGAACGCAGGGCCTGAAAGACCACTTATGGAATAACCATCGAAACATACTTATTCAGGACTACATACTACTAGATCGATACTAACTTACCTACTTCTGCTCCTATAGGATCCAAGAGGGTCGATGCTTGATTCCCCGACCCATTACTCATTCCTTCCCCACTCGATAGGGATTGCAATCTCGACTTGCCATTGTAATATCGAAAATCGCAAGAAAGAAAGTTCCGACCTGGTATTCTATTTTGACCGGCATAAGCTTACAACACATCATAGTAATTTATCGAGTGAACTTTCTTTTATCCTTCTTCCCTTAACTAATGACAGAGTCTGTTGCCTGCCTTAGTAATCTCAAATAAGGTATGCAAGCCAAGTCGAGCTATCACCTCGATTGGAATAGATTTACATAACCCCCCTGCCTCATACTCTAGTCAACTTTCTATCTCTTTCTCCAACCTTCGATGGTTGGTTGGGAAAAATTCCA
This sequence comes from Nicotiana tabacum, assembly GCF_000715075.1. NCBI lineage: Eukaryota > Viridiplantae > Streptophyta > Magnoliopsida > Solanales > Solanaceae > Nicotiana > Nicotiana tabacum. Next base: position 52,877,886 of record NC_134089.1, on the reverse strand, counting down.
AAACTAGAGTTCCAAAAAGCTTAGCTTATATTATAAAAAAGTTTGAGAGAGGGGAACCCCTACTATACCCCTAAACTACAAGCTAGTGCACAACGATTGAAAAGCCGTTGTGACTGGACGGTATTCACAAGTAGATGACAAGCATGAGTGAAGAAGGGTCCTATATTTCCATTTCTAGTATTAAAGAAGATGTTCTTCTTTTTTCATTCCCCAAACCCACGTCAACTTTCAAGATTGGGTTGGTGTTCCGATAAACGAGAGGTGTAAGCACCGCGAGCTAAAAGACCAAGTGTATGCCACGAGTGTTTTGTCTTTGAGGAGGTAGAATAGTGTTATAAATCTACTATTTAGAAATAAAATAAGCTTTATATCCTATCCAAATATCGTGGTACTATAAGGGGTACTTTATCTAAGTTAGGTAGCGGACTTGACTACCTTTTTTACTACTATGATATCTCTGAATAAAAGATACCAACAGACGTCATATCAAAGTAATGAATTTACTAAGTAGAATTCCCTTGTAAGGTTTCAGTCATCTCTTCCCATGGAAAACGTTTAATCTCTCACCCCTTGCTTATGCTGAATTTTATTGTGATATTTATAGCCAGTTTGGCCAAGCTTCAAAAATTATCTTATTTTGAGGAGTGTTTTTTCTCAAAAGCGCCTTTCTACAAGTATTTTTGGTGAGCGGGTATTGCTTTTGGTGTCGCCTATGAAGGGCGTGATGAAATTTGGGAAGAAGGGCAAGCTTAGCCCTAGGTTCATTGGCCCGTTTGAGATTCTTGATCGAGTGGGAGAGGTGGCTTACAGACTTACGTTGCCGCCGAGCTTATTAGCCGTGCATCTAGTGTTTCATGTGTGTATGCTTCGGAAATATCACGGCGATCCATCCCACGTGTTAGATTTCAGCACTGTCCAGTTGGATAAGGACTTGTTGTTATACTCCATTTTAACACGGGTCAAACTAGAGTATAACATATTGGTAATTCTGAAGGTTTAATTAATTAAGAGAGTCGCCACCTAATTATTTTAACGGTGAATTAGGACATCAATTTTAACTAAGTAATGCTTAAAGTTAATTCTATTTTATGGTCTACTTAACCTTAAGATCTAAGTAATGGTTCTAATTATCTCAAAAGGAAGGGGTAAGGCACTTTTTAAGATCCGTTAAAAATAGTTAACCAGCCAAACTTAGGTTAATTAAAAAAAGTACTAAAAAATTAAAATAAGTGCTCATTCAAAAATAAGTAAATATAGGTTTGCCTAATTACTACATGAGTACAACTAGATTAGTAGATGCTTTCCATTAGTAAAATTTTGCAATTTGATTTAAAGTTTGAAAACACTAAGATAAGTTCAAAGAGTTTCATTTGAGCCAAAAATAATAAAATAGGGCATAATGCCTTTGAAATGATTTGATGAAAAACCTTTTCTTTGAAAATATTTATAAACCTTGGTTGAAACTCAAAATAGTTGAAGTTTACCTTATTTCAATAGACGACTTTCTGATAAAATAAATTCTTAACTAAAGTCATTTGGACTCAAAAATTCTAGTTTGATAACAACTTTAGTTTATTAAATTTAAAATAAAATAAAAAACTACTAAGATAGGGAGTGTTACTGATTTTTTAGGAGTCCATAACATTGATGCTCTGCTCTATAAGTACTTTGCTAACCATTAGAGTAAAAAATTTTGAATGTCAAATAATATCCTTTTTAGTCTCAGATATGGGTATGATTATACAGTCCCCAAACTGAGACAAATAAATAAATGACACAAAATAATCATGAATGACAGAAAGAAAAGAAGAGTAAAGACGTCATAGGCGTCCCCAAGCGTTCCGCTTGTTTTTCTTGCTATCTGGTGACTTTAGAAGTTGAGACATGATGACTACATGCTCGGGAATGGAGAGTCTTGCATTAATATTCCATATTTTGCTCTAAGCACATATGCACAAAAAAACAAAGAGAAACAAAACAAGAATTAGAAGTGGAATTTGATTCTACAGCGTGCATAAAAAAAATAAAGACAAACGAAAACCAAAACAAACGAAGTGCAAATGGATTCTTAAGTTAAGCACTATTTCTTTATTTAAGGTTTCATCAATTAGTGGCAACAAAATTTACTACATAAACTGAAATGCATATTTTAGTCTAATGATAGTAAGAAAAGATAAAAGTATGCCTTCTGATACAAAAGCACATTCAAATATTATATGATATTTAGACAGAACTTGAAGCCTCTTAGAATTAGTACTTTTTATATAAAGAAATCTTAAGTTTATGCCATAAGAAACATAAACTTATACTCAACTTTGATTTTAATTGTTGGTTTTCAAAAGAACACAATGTTCTAACTTTATCAGGCAGGAACTTTGTAGCAAACGAATTCAACAAGTCTCTTCCTTAGCAAGTCTCTCCCTTCACACTTCGTTGTACCCATGAATATAAAACGCCTAGCCTTTGCTAGCAGAAACTAGTTACTGTTGTGCTCTAAATTAAATAAATTTTGCTCCTTGTGTAAATAATAGTCCAAAGTGTTGACGGTTATTCAATAGGGCTCAGATGAATGGTCAGAGATATGCTTTCCAGATCATTTAGAATGACTAGAATATCTAAACCTATTAACAGGATCTATAGAATAAACTTAATACATGTATGTCAACATTTCAGTAGAATAAACTTCTTTTATACAACATTCAAGAAAGAAAACAGTTATTAATCTTAAAATATGCAAGAGCTAATAGACTGTCTATGGAATATCCTATGAACATGATTCTAAGCAGTCAAGAACTAACTTAATACATGTATATCTGACTTATAACTTCAAACCTCTCATTCTTACTTAACCGTCCTTCCAATTTTTGAGAAGCCTGAAACATGATTTCTAAGGCGTGATTTCAAAAATTAAAATAAAAAAAAGATCTTTTCCTCTTAATATATCTAGAACATAACATACTGGACAAAATTCAAATATGTGACTTAAGTCAAAGGGAGTATTCGATCCTACGAGCATGATATCTATTCTTGTTATGTTTCTAATGAAACTTTCACACATGGAAACATTTATTCAATAATCAAACAAAACACAATAAGCCAAATACCACACTATATTGTCTCGCCATCATAAGAAATAAAATATAGCCTACTAGTTAGTCACATTTTATCATCTAGAATAGTGAAAAGGAGAAAGTATTGACCTGCTTTAGAGCAGTGAACTGAGGGCGAGGATCTTGGGTCCGCCGCGCGACCTTAAGTTCTACTAGAAAGCAACGAAAGAATTTATCTACTATTGTCGAAGCCAAACAGAGACAAAGAAAGAACTCGAAGAAGATCAGTTTTTGGGAAAGAGAAAAAACAATAGGGCATAAGTGCTTTAGGGAGGAGAGGCAGCCAAAAAAAGCCTCTCAAATGTGGGGTGAAAGTAGGCAGCTCCAGCTTCTGGTTTTTTGAGTGAAAGGGCGGCTAACAATCATCAATTTTTTAGGGTAAAGGGGGCGACTCCAAAAACATGTCTAGATGGACTCCAAGTGCTGGTTTTTATAGGTGAAAATCTAGGGTTCTTGATTTGGGCCGTGATTTTGAAATTGAGTCAAGGATACTAAACCATTTGAAAATTGAACGTTGGTACTGCAGAGAAATTAAATGGAGGGCAGGGCTTCTTGCTTCAAAATGGCAAGCCTGCCATGGCTGAGCAACACTGAAGTTTTGTGAAGAAAAGAAAAAGGGAGAAAATAAGCGGTTGTTTGGTAGAGAGAAGGGATTCTAGAGTGTTCTACTGTTGGGGTAGTAGAAGATTTTGGGCTGCCGACTTGGGCTTGTTCTTGGGCTATTCAGAGTGACTGAAATTTGGCCTTTCATTTTTCCTACATTTTCTTTGGGCTTCTAACTTTAATAAAATATTTTAATAATCATATTAAAAAATACTATATATTATTAACATATAAAATTTCCATTACACTAATTGATAAGTATAAAATTATAATGCTCTTGGAACAAATATTTATAAAACGTTGGATTAAGGAATATTACTATTTAACTAAAAAAAGGAAAATGATATGCTTTTTCTCAAAAGGACGATAAAAATGAATGAAAAAGTGAATAATAATAATAATAATAATAATAATAATAATAATAATAAGTATAGTAAGAGTTTTAATAATAATAGCAAATAGGCATGGTTTGTATTAAAATAAATAGTAGAACAACTACCTTATATTATTAGTGATATTAGAAGTTTAAAGAAATAATTTGGAAGAAATGAGGGTCAAAATTGGGTGTCAACACTTGTCTTATGGGAGGAGCCGGTAGCTATTCTAGACCGGCAGGTTTGTCACTTGAGATCTAAGAGTTTTCCTTCTGTTCGTGTTCCGTGGAGAGATCAGCCTGCTAAGGCATCGACCTGGGAGTCTGAGTCCAATATACGGAGCCGTTATCCCCATCTTTTCCCCGACCCAGGTACTTCCTTCTTCTGTCCGTTCGAGGACGAACGATTATTTTAAAGGTGGAGGATGTAATCATCACTTGTTTTAAAAGTAAATTCTGCATTCCGAGGCCTTAAATCTCTTTCGGTATCACCTTAATTTGCGTGCATAGTCGGAACGCGTAGCCGGAAAGCCATTATGTGAAAATCTATGAAAAATGATGAATTTCGACATTAAAATGAATTTAAGTTGACTTCGATCAATATTTTGGGTAAACGGATTCGGACCCGAAAAATATGGGACTTGGGCATATGCCCGGAATCGAATTCCGAGGTCCCAAGCCCGAGAAATAAATTTTTTAAAGAAAATTATTTTTGGAATTATTTATGAGTTTTGGAAATGAATGTGTTTAAAACTTGATGGTATCGGGCCCGTATTTTGGTTCTTGTGCCCGATACAAGTCGTATATGTAATTTAAGATAAGTCTGTCAAATTTGGTAAGAAACGGATTTGAAACGACGTGAATCGGACCTTATTTGAGAAAATTAGAAAATTTCATGTTCTTAAGTAATTTCATAATTTTGATGCTAAATTCATAGTTGTTGATGTTATTTTAGTGATTTGAATGCACGAGCGAGTACGTATGATGTTTTTAGGTTGGTGTGCATGTTTGGTTTGGAACCCCGAGGGCTCGGGTGAGTTTTGGATAGGCCACGGGGTGGATTTTGGACTTGAGAAATTGCAGATTTCAGCTATTGCATTGCAGGCCTGCAAGCTTCGCATTTGCGAAGCCTGGCTCGCAAATGCGAGAATTCCATTGCAAATGCGAACAAAGTCCTGGGCAGGCCTGATCGCAAATGCGACCATTTGGCTCACAAATGCGGAAGGCCCCGTCGCAAATGCGACGTCTGCTTCGCAAATGCGAACCCCTCAGAAATAAGGGGTGATCACAAATGCGATATTTTTTTTTTGCAAATGTGGAATCTCATAATTCTGAAGGGTTCGCAATTGCGAACCCCGATCGGAATTGCAACATCAGAGACCTGTATATTCATAACTTAGATGCATTTCAACCATTTTTCACACTCTTTCAAAACCAAAACACTCTTCGGCGATTTTTCAAAGGCAACTCTTCTTCCAAATCGATTGTAAGTTAATTTTAACTCATTTTCTTCAATCATTAACATCTTTTCACATGATTTCAACTCAAAATCAATGATTTTCATGAGGGAAATTGGGTGTTTATGGTAGAACCTAGGTTTTTCAAAAATTGGGGGTTTGGACCTCGATTTGGGGTCCGATTTCAAAACAAATTATATATTTGAGTTCGTGGGGGAATGGGTAGTCGGATTTTGGTTCGAACCTCGGGTTTTGACCATGTGGGCCCGGGGGTGATTTTTGACTTTTTGGGTAATACTTTAGAAAACTCATTTTCATGCATTAGAATTGATTCATTTAGCATTTATTGATGTAATTAAATAACTTGTGGCTAGATACGAGCGAATTGGTGGTAGAATCAAGAGGTAAAGCGATAGTAAAGACTTGAATTGTGTTCGTGGCATCGAGGTAAGTGTTTGGTCTAACTTTAGCTTGAGGGATTAGGAGTCGAGTCCTATTTGCTATGTGTTATTTATCGAGTACGACGTATAGGCATGGTGACGAGTATCTATACGTTGGTGTCAAGCATGCACGTGAGTCTTATATTGTGATTATTATGACTTCGTTGTATTATTCATGCTTTGGTGATGATTTTTATTGTTGGGCAAAGTTTGTGGAAGTAATTATGACATTTGAACTTTGAGGAGCGTTGGCTCAAGTTGTATAATGAAATATGAAAGTATAAGCAGTAATTGAACCTTTTAGAGCATTGGCTCAAGTTTTGAAGTGAGTTGTGAAGTAAAAGTGAAAAAGAGAAGAGAATCATTATATTATCTCCCTTGCCGGGATATTGTTGCTTTTGATGTTATCTCTCTTGCCGGGATATTGATGTTTCTTTTTATGTTGTTCCCTTGTCGGGACTTAATTGTTGAACTATTGTTCCCTTACTGAGATTCTTATTGTAATTTCATTTGTTTCCTATCCCTATTATTTGTGGTTGTTGTTTGGGTGAGGAAGAGTGTTAAAGCACGAAGGGTGATGCCGTGTATTGTTTTGGTGAGAGAGTGTTAACGCACGAAGGGTGATGTCGTGTATGATTTGTGAGGAAAGAGTGTAAAGCACGAAAGGTGATGCCGTGCACATTTTTATTACTTGATTGCTTTGGTGAGGACGAGAGTAAAAGCACGAAGGGTGATGCCGTGCACTTATGACTTCTGATTCTTTGTTGATGTTTGAGATATGTTGTTTCTTTCAATTACCTATTGTCTTTCTATTCTAAATTGATAGTTCCCCCGCAGCATGTTACCCCTCCCATACTTGACTGTATATTATTGTTCTTCTTTTCTGTTGTATATAGTTAAATTACACAGGTTTATTTGGTAGTTTGGTCCTAGCCTCGTCACTACTTCGCCGAGGTTAGGCTAGGCACTTACCAGCATATGGGGTCAGTTGTGCTGATACTACACTCTGCACTGTGTGCAGATCCCGGAGCAGCAACTTTTGGACCGTAGATTGGGTGGCTGCCTTCAGTCTACGCAGAGATCCAAGGTAGTCCTGCAGGCGCCCGCAGGCCCTGGCGTCTCCCTCTATCCCTTTACTCATGTTTCATTTACTTAGTTCAGAAATAGTGTACCTTTTATCTTTTAGACTTTGTATGTAGTATTCTTAGATCGTCTGTGAAACTGTGACACCAGTTTTGGGTGGTCGAGGCTCAAACAGTTGTATTAAATATATATTTCAGATAGTTTATTGCATTTCTTCCGTTTCTTGTGATTTCCGCTGTCTACACGTTACTACTTTATAATTGTTAAAGAATATAAATTGGTAAAAGGGTAATTTGCTCAAACAGTCGGCTTGTCTAGCTCACATTAGTAGGCGCCATCACGACTTCCGATGGTGAAAAATTCGGGTCGTGACACTTCTCCAAAACTGTTTCTGCTTCTACTCAAAAGCACTAATTTTTTCTTCTAAAAGCTTGGCCAAACCCTCTAACTTTGAAAAAAAAAAGCAAAAAAAATGCTTTTGGCTTTGGTGAAACTTCGAAAAAGTAGTTGAAGATTTAGGGGGAAAGTCATATGTTACTTAAGTAGGCGTTAGGACATAAAAATTGTGATTTTTGAAATTTTTTTTAGTATTTTTTAGTTAAATTGAAAAATGATATTTGAAATTTAAAATTTGTTTGGACATGTATTTCATTTGAAAAAATATTGCAGTTTTTTTAACATTAATTTATTTTTATTTTTTGGAAAACTTTCCAATCAATTTTCTTTAGTATTCACTTCAGTCTACAAAATCTGATGGCCAAATAGTTGTTTGAGTATTTGCAATAATGAAATACTATCTGTAGGCGACGGGAAGATTACTTTCCAAAATGCTTGTTTAAACTAAGTTAGCGTTTGACCATAGATTCCTAAATTTATTTTGAAAATTTTGATTTGGGTGAAGTTTGGTTTGAAGATGAAAATGTGTTAGGACATAAATTTTTAAAACACAGTTCACCTTTTTTTTTTTTTTTTTTGAAAAAACATGAAACACGACTTATACAAGGGCGGATTTATAGGCTTGATTATGGGGCACGTGAACCCATGGTCTATCCATAAAATTATTATATACATATTTTCTAAAATTGGTATAATATTAACTGTTGGCACCTATGCTCCAAGAAGATTGAATGGTCCATTTGGTTGAATGTTGAGTTATTGTCCAAGAGGTATATGGATTAAATCCCATTAAATATATTTTTCCTCCTTTTTTTAGTTAGTGCACCCATGTACTATCATAAATATAATACATTTATCAATAACATTTATTATATTATCGCAAACCATAATCCTGAACATAAATAAAGTTGGTACAAAATTATCAATACACTATCAGATGACCGAGAAGACGAAGCAGCATTATTACAAAATAATAAATGGTAGGTTTTTTATAAAATACAAAAGTTTGGGGCAATTTTTAAAAAAAATAGTGATATTTTGGGCCAAATTTGGGTTTGGGTTTTTGGGAATTTGCCAAAATTAAATAAAATTTATAAACAAACATGTGTTTGCCAAAATAACCCAAATATATTTTGACAAAATTTATGACCAAACAGGTCGTAAATCTCATTTCACATCACATAGTTAATAAAAATGTAGTTTTAGTTTGTATTTGGAAAGAAAAGAATAAGAAGACATATCTTGAATGAAACCTGCAGTTAGTACGTTCCCAGCGTATACAAAAATGCACCCAGTAATGTAAGTGGAAGTTGACAAAAGTATGGCCCATGCAGGTCTTGAACCTGCGACCTTCGCGTTATTAGCACGACGCTCTAACCAACTGAGCTAATGGGCCATGCTATGTAAAGTTAATCCATGACATTATTTAATCTGAAACGAATCTGGTGTCACATTCAAAATCCGCAACACAAATTTTTATAAGTAGCCGTTGTCCGCCTGTACCATTTCAAATTCGAAAAAAAACAAATTCGAAAAATGGCATCAACAGCTCCACCATCACCTTTCCCGGACAATCAGATCCACCGCCCAAAAAGTGGCCGGAAACCCCTTCAGCCCAAGAATACTAATACTCCGGCAATTCCCAATAATCATCCCAAGCCTAAACCTCAACAATCGATCGACATCTCAGTTACCCAAAACTCAAACAAAGAGAATCTCCATCCAAAAAGGGAAAAGCCAGTACTCTGCATTCAGGCGGAAGTACCATTCGATTCATCGTTAGCTGAGGAGCTGAGTGCCATTCGTGAGAAGCTAGAGAGGCTGAGAATCGATAGAGAGAAGACAGAGAAGATGTTGAAAGAAAGGGATCTGATGCTGGATATGCAGATGAAAGAGTTGTTCAACAGAGGAGAGCTGCAGAAAGAGCTTGAGCTTGAAGTCGATCGCCTTTTCCGATTGAAAGAGCTCAGATTATCCTGCATGGTAACTCTATTTATTTTTTTCTGATTGCTTTTAGTTTGACCAATAATGAAAAGCACAAAATTTCAAATCAGTGTTTGCAATCAAAATAAAAAACAAATCTAAAAATTTGATGGTCATAAAAAGTGAATATTGAAGAGAATAAGGAAATTTCTTATTGAAGCTGTGTAAGGATGTGTATAATGTAAAGAACTGCTGGCATGTTTTAATTGGAATAAAATGAACATGAGTATGGTGCATCATATATACAGAATCCAAATAATGGACTATTTGAGATTGAGACGAAATTGATTGATTGACAAATTAACTATGGTGGTATTGCAGCAGAAAATTTCTCCGATTCGAACGCTGAGGGAGAAGGAAGAAGAAAAGAAGATGAATGGATATCAGCCTAAGGCAAGTACTACATTATTTTACCATCAATTATTTTACCAAATCACAATTGATTGATTTATTTGATTGAAATCTAATTATTTTTAGCGCATTGAGTCAAGTTTACAAGGGATGTTCTGTTTCTTTTGTTGACATTGATTTTTTTTTTAAAAAAAACTTATAGGAGCTGAATTATGACGAAGAAGATGACATCAGGACTGAAAGCTCATCGGAGAACGACCCCAGTGCCATAGGGAATGAAATTATAGCTATAGTCACTACTCGCTAAGCAATTGTTTTCTGTTGTCTCGAAAACTCTTCAAACATCATTTTCCTTTTTTTCCTACCTCATGAGAAATCAATATAATTTTCTTTTTACATTTCATACAATTCGAATCATCAATTTACTGGTTGGTTGGTGAAGGTATTCGAAATGATGTCACGATTAATCTAAAGTCGTATTTAAATAGAGCTAGGCTTGTTCACGGTTTGACGGAAAACCGATCCAAACCGAAAACCAAACCAAACTGATTAAGTAAATCGATATTTTTCTTGATTTGGATTGGTTTTGGTTTTAAATTTTAAAAACAGATAATATTTGGTTTGGTTTTGGTTCTAATACAAAAAATTAAAAAATAAACCGAATCAAACCGATTAATTATATACAAAATTTAATAATTATTTATATACATTATAATATTTTTTTCTAAATAATTTTAGATATTTTATGCAATTTAATTGTTATTTTGAATTTTGGTCAAAAAAAATAGGAATCGGCCAATTTTCTTTTCCTTAAGAGACTCTAATTCTCTAACGCTCCACACATACTTTTGCCTAACAGAAGAGTTAAAAAAACTTACCACAAGAGTAAAGAAAGCAAACTCAAATTGCAGGACTACAGTGGCTAAAGCTTGAGAAAGCAAATTATTTTTTGTGCATTCTTTTCATATGAACAAGTAAATAAACTTTCAGTTCTGAAAGAAATATCTAAAAAACATAAATTTAGTAAATTATTTATCGACTTATCATTAGCTTACTAAGAACCGAAAAATCGAACCAAATCAATAACAACCAAACCGATTGCTCTATTATGGTAAACTAATTTGATTTGGTTTTGGTTTTAAAATTTTAAAAACCGATTAAATTGGTTTGGTTTTGGTTTTAATCAAAAACCGATCAAACCGAACCGTGAACACCCCTAAATAGAGCAATCCTAAAACAATAAAAGCTGATACCAGAATATTATGGTGGAATAATTCCTTCCTAGCCTTTTTGTTTTTTTTGACTGGCCAAAAAACTTTAGTTCGAATTATTACAATAGTTGTAACAACAACATTTTTTAGAAAAATGGGTTTGGCATTTTAAACGTCCACGTAGAGATTTTTTTTGGTAATATAGACTAATATTATCACCTACTTACAACTTACATTACAACCCTTAACTGTCTTGGGAAACATAGTCCAACGTAATTAGTGGCGGAACTATAATTTTCATTAAAGGGTGTCAAAATACAAATAATTAGATACATCGAAAAATTAAGGGGAGTCAATGTATAATAAATATACATAAAATAAAAAAATTTATCTAGCAATGTCGTGTAATTTTCTGGCCAAGGAGTGTCGCTTGACATCCCTTGGTTCAATGGGGCTCCGGCACTGAATGTAGTCATCGTCGATTCGTCATAGTTAAAAGATTACAAAAGTAGGAGAGAATGTCAGATTTTTACTCTCTCAAAATTTCAAATTACATCCTTCTTTTGCGTACTTGTGATGCTGATTGATTGAATAAGAGAGGTCCACCAGAGGATTAATAAATAAACAAACCAAATTCTATTCGAAATTCCACCTTGAAATATTCAATTTGGCATTTCCTTCTTCTTTTTTCCTCTCTTTAATTTGAATTTATTGGATACGTTGGACCTAAGGAAATGAGAGGGAAAGGATGAATTTAACTTTATGCTTCTGATTTCAACTTCAAACAGAGGAAAGGAGGAATAAGATCTTGAACAAACTATGTTTCATTCTGTCCAAAAGCTTACAAAAATGGACCCAAAGTTTTGATATAGTATGTTATCCCCAACTAAAAAGAAAAACTGGTTTTATTTAGCTACGTACATATTTGTTCATCTTTATTGTGTTGGTGTGTTAACAGAAGTTGGTTCAGTGAATGCCCACCTGATATATGTTGAAATAAAATGTGCCCAACGTGACAATCACAATCAGATGAGAATTTTATTTAAAATTTTCGAATATGTTTTTACGAAAAGCCCATCAAAGAGAAAAAAAAGTATAAACTAACTGCTCGTCCTCGAGTAATCAAATTACATTTTATATGGACAAGATATTTTTAAAAAATTCTCCTAACTCATCACACCAAGAATACTTAAAATAGACTAAGCAAAAAAGCTTAACATCTTTACCTCAAGATTTGACTTACAAGTACCATGCATTATTCACAACTCACCCACTTACTCTAACATAGAGGTCAATGCCATTACCTTTTCTTCATGAATCAAGTGCCCTCACATAACAAAAGAGAGTAGTTCCACACAATAAAATTTAAGAATAATAGGAACTCAAGATAGAAAGAATTTACTCACTCTCAAAAATAACGTTTATATGCCACAAAAGATGCACCATAGGCTTGTCGTAGTATACTACTCTACTAATCGAGCTCATTCAGTCTAGGATCAAGTAGAACTTTATTTGGTTGTAATGTAGGCTGCGGGACGGGTAGGATACATTTAGATATAAGAGTGACTACACCTCCCTAAGCACTTTAATACATATACTTTAACATTCAAACTTCATACTTATGTCAAACCAAACTCCACCTTCACATCAACATATATTACCCCATACTTCTTTAAACACAATTACATCAAGAGTCACCACTGTAAGCACATGATTTTTTCCCTATGAAAGAATTACTCCCAAAAAATTCAAAATAAAACGATTTTTCCTTGGTGTGCAATTTTTGAATTTTTGTGGTATTTTTGTATAATTATTTGTATTTTTGTCTGCGCATGTTTATTTGTTAAATTAATAAAAAATACAAAAATATGTCGCATTTGCATTTAGGATTTAATCCTACAATTGTTGGTAATTAAGTTTGTTTTACAAAAAATGAAAATCACAAAAATAGGCATCTTTTGCATTTTTTAGCATTTAATGTCCAATTGTACAATTTCATGCTTAATTATTACTTAATTGTGTGTTAATTGTTATTGGGAGTTAATTTGCGCTTTTATAACTTAATTTAGTTTTATACAATAATTTAAGGATATTTAGAATTTAGTTTTAGAAAAATAAAAGAAGAAAAGAGAGCAAAAAATATAAAGAAAATCGGAATTGGGCTCTTCTTCAATTTTAAACCCAGGCCCAAAACACCTCTACCCAACCTTCCCCTACGACCCGGTCCATTCCAACCCGGGTCGACCCAGTCCATAACCCCAAAGACCCAACACCCCTATCTTCCCATTTTTTTCATTTTTCACTCCAAAAACCCTAACACCTAAAGCTACCCGCCCCCCCTCCTCTTTCTTCCTCTCCATTTTCTCCAAGCTCATCTATGGCTGCCCCCTCAAGCTCGTCCATGGCTTTTCCTCACACACACACACATATCAACACACCCACACGTCGTCGAACAAGCAGCTACCTACTGCTTCGTCTTCGCCTCATCGCCATGACAACCTGCTGCTACTTCTTCGTCTTCGTCCAAACGACCAGCCCTGTCGCTACTGCTTCATCTTCTTCATCGCACCATGAACGAGCAGTCCCATGGCTGCTTCTTCTTCTTCTGAACACCAGCAGCTCCACCGTCGCACCATGAACGACCTCCCCTCGGCTTTCTTCATCGCACCATAAATGACCCCAAGCTCAAGCTCGTTCATGGCTGCTTCCTCACAGTCCCTTTCATCCTCTTCGTCGAACAACCAGCCTCGTCTTCCACCCAAGTCAACCCCAGCCACGCCGGAAACTCCCCCTCATCCGCGACTAGCAGCATGGCTGCTGTAGCTGTCGCTTCTTCATCTTCTTTTCTTTTTCACCATGGCTGTTGCTCAACGTACACACACAGGGGGCGTACGAACAACCTACTGCTTCGTCGATCTTCAGGTCCGTTTCCGTCGAGGTCGTCATTTGTCGTTTTGAGTTCGTCAAGGTTAAAAGGAAGGTGGGTTTTGTTGTTTGTCGAGATCCGGTATGTCGAGTTTGTTTGTTCGAGTGGTCCGTTTTCCGTTCGAGCTCGTCGTTGTTCATTTCCGATTAGTTAGTGTAAGTTTCATTTCTTCCGTATTTTTTATTTTGTATTTTTTTTATTTTTTATATTCTCGGATCTGAAATCAGTAAATGTTTGATTCTTGTTTTTGTTCGTGCTTATCGTTTCTTGATTTGTTATTTTTTATTTTTAATAGAGAAATTGTTAGTTTAAATAAAGTACTGTTAGATTTAAGTTGAAGTTCGATCGATTATTTCTTCAGTTTGTTTTATGTTCTTGTTTAGTTTTAATATAGAAGGGTGTTGGTTTAATCGCTTAAATCCATCATCTTTGTTGTTTAATTTATATTTAATTCGTGTTCATATATTATTATTTTTTTGCTTGAAGTTCATTTTTAATCCAGTGATTTATTGTGAATTTATGTTTTGGTTTAATTTTTTATTTAGTTTGAATCATTCCTCTTTGTTATGATGTTGTTTGATTTAGTTTGAGTTCAACGGATGTTGAGTTTAGTGATTTAAATCTACATGTTTGTCTTGTTGAGTTTGTTGATATGAATCTGACTCTGTTAGTAATTCATGAATGTTGTTAATTTGGCAAGTTTATTATGCAGAAGTTGATTATTTGTTGAAAATTGTTTAGAAATTGGTCATATTTGTTGTATTTTGGTTGAAATTGATTAGGTGAATTGGTTATAGCTGATTGGGGTAGTTTGGTAATTTGCAGTACGTTCAGGGGTAAATTTGTAATTTCAGTAAGGTCGGAGGGGTATTTTTGGAATTAAACATTTGAACAATTGTTTAATATAATAGGGGACAATACATAAATTAGTGGGGGAATAATATAATTTTTTATGTTAAGCATGGGGGACAAGATGTAATGGGGTAGGGTTGATATATTTGTCTAATGTAGTGGGGGACAAAACATTAGGTAGTGGGATTAAAAGGGGATGAGTGAGAAGATAGTGGGTTTTATGTTTAAAAATGCTGAAATATGGTAATAAATAAGGGACTTGATCAGATTTTTGAGAGACAGAAAAAAGAGGACAGAAAGAAAAGAAGAAGGAGAGATAAAAAAAAGGGTTGGATATTAAAGAGAGAGAAAAAAATTCCTAAAGATTAAGACTTCAGAAAATAAAAAGAAAAACATTTTGGAAATCAAAAGAGAGAGTAGTATACACCCGATATACAATTTAAATATTCTGACATACGGATTCAGAAGTTAAGGGTTGAACATTAATTAGTCTTTCAAATCTGAAAAGATTCCCTTGGCTTCTGTCCGTTGATTGTTGTCGGTGTTTCTGGATTTTTATCTTGATTTTAAAATCTGTCACTGGTTTCTCGTTGCTGGTTATTACTGGTTGCTGGGGTTGCTGTTGTTGTATGCTACTGAATTTCTGCTGATCTCCCTTTTCTTTTGCTTCCAATATCAGGTACACAACTGACACGCTGGTTACTGTAAACTGAAACATGAAGCATGAATACGAAAATGCAGAGTTGAAGTTCTAAATTTATTTTAATTATATTCTGAATTTTATTTGTAAATATGAATTATTTAGCTTACTCTAATCAGAATCATGTAGTTGTTTAATATATATAGTGGAACATCTGACGATAGCTTAACGGACGAACTATCTATATATTGACTAAAAAATAAATAAATGGTGTAGTAACTCCGTCTAGTTAATTCGTTATTATTGAATGACTACCATGTTTTAAAAAGCATGTTAGTTCATCAAACGAATAAATCATTCCTGAACTTATAGGAATATTGTTTAGTTAAATACTATTGGTTAATTTCAGTATGTAGATGGTCTAGAATTAAAATTAGATTGCTAAGTTTTTTTTTAATTTGATAAACTGTAAACATGCCTAGTATAATGTAACTAGGTAGTAACATGTGAATAAGATGGCCCAGGTCTAGTTTTATGCCATACACGTTGGGCCTGGGCCCGCATTGGCAACGGACCGTCCTGTTTACATCATTTTCAGATTTTATGAATCATATTCGAAACTCAACTATAATAACTCAAGCATGTAAATAAATTAAGATATTTTCTCTTTCATTTTGTAGAGACAAATTTAATAGAGAAAAATGTAGGCATCTTAGGATTGTCCTTTAAAAGTAAATGAGATAAGCCTCGCCCAATAAAACGCACCAATTGTGGGGCCCTCATAAAATGTATGTGTTAATTACTTAGAACTCGGGATCGGCCGCTTAGCGAACTCCACGGCCTTACCCAAAAAATAATAAATACGCTAATCGCTTTAGGCGCGCATTTTAATAATCTTACCTTCTTAAACTCGGGTGTGCATTTCATGCGACCCAAATCCAAATCCCAAAACATTGAATAAAAATGTGTTCCGGATTGCGGGTGCATTTCATGTGACGCAATCCAAAGACATGTTTTTAAACGATGTTCACATTCTTTTGAAATATAATAATAAATGCGGTAAAGAGTTAAAACTTGCACATGAGCTCATAATTGTATAAAATCAGATAAATAAGCCGAATATAACAGTTGAGCGACCGTGCTAGAACCACGGAACTCAGGAATGCCTAACACCTTCTCCCGGGTTAACAGAATTCCTTATCCGGATTTCTGGTTCGCGGACTGTAATACAGAGTCATTTTTTTCCTCGATTCGGGATTAAATTGGTGACTTGGGACACCCTAAATCTCCCAAGTGGCGACTCTGAAATAAATAAACAAATCCCGTTTCGATTGTCCTTTAATTGGAAAAAACTCCTTCACCCCTCGCGGGGCGGAAAAAGGAGGTGTGACAACCACTTATCAAGGAATATTTTTTTTCACAGAAATACAACTATTTTTTCCTTTTCTTTCTTTTTCAATTCAAGTGGCTCTTACTTTTTCAAAACAGTGCAACTTTCTCCTTATTTCATTAGTTCCACTCAAAAGCAAAACTAACCACCTCACACTTTAACTTTTACACAGTTCATAACAATTCAAGTGCTCATGAGAGATTTAGAAGGTTCAAATAGATGGTTAATTCAAACAAATGGGTAAGGCTTGTAATGTGGTTGTCAAAGAAATAGGATTACAGGCTCAAATGGATTAACTACGATACATAACAATTAGGCGGGTAAAATATATCTATGGCTCAACAAAGAAACGCTTATATAACTTTCAAGACTGAATAAAACTACTATTTCGCTTTGCAAACACACGGGGCAAGTTCTAGATATCAAATGTAATGCATAGAATAACACACAAACCTCACACACATGGCACATAACTCACTCAGGATTGGTTTCATCAAGACACTCTAGTCAAAGTAGTTAAGCAAATTTAAAATCATACAACTTAAAGTACTTATACAAGAGTTAAAAACTAAGCCTAAGTGTCACAACCAAAGTACTCACTATTCTCAAGGCATAACAAAGTCAAGAGATATTGCTTCAATTCAATTCATCTAATACCGACTCCTACTCCTAAACAAAATAAACTAACTACACCTGGTTCAAACAAAACCATTGGAAAAGAACCGCGGTACAAAGAAAACCCAAGGGAGAATTACTACACTACCTACAAAAAAAATCTCTTTTTTTCATTAGACTTAAATCCCTCAAGAAAGCTGTCTAGAAGCTCCATCGTCATGAAAAGTCCAATCTTTTCTATTTTTCTAAGAAAAAAATTATTCCATTAAACTAACACAACTAAAATAGCATGGAAAGTCACCCAGAAAATCTCCTCATCCATACTAAAAATTGTGCACTGTCCACAATACACACCCATATATACAAGAGGGTAAAAGAAACTCTCTAGTAGGCCAAAGACCGAAGCACTAACATCTCATGGGGTACTCAGACTTCTCCTAGGCCTGGTCCTCCGTGCGAGTACCTCACACTTTGTTCCCACCATCTGGTTTGTTGTTGCATCCTTCCAATATTTTTGCATTCCATGCTCCTAAAAAAATAAAAAAATTGGCACTACAAGAATAATACAATAAATAATAACAATAATAATAAATAAATAAAAAGTAAAGCTGGATTGCCTCCCAACAAGCGCTTGATTTAACATCACGGCACGAGATGAACTACTTTTTGCCTCCACCTCGAGCTTATGAATTGAACCCCAAGTTTTGATTCAAGCTTATGATTATGCTCCTGGGGTGGTGGATTGAATCTAACTAGCCCAAGGAAATAATGTAATATTCTGCACTTCTTGGACTTTAGATGAGGTGTGTAATTACGACTTTCTGGCAAGAAGAATTCCAGAATATAGGCACCTTGTTCCTCATTTGTTGACTCTTCAAGTGGCCCGGGTGACTCTATTTCTATATCATCATCCAAACACAATGTGGTAAAGTGCTTGGAGTGTAGACCAATGTACTCAACTACATGAACATTGGGACTATCTACTTCCTCAACACCCATGACACTAGAATCAGCTAAATATGTATCATCAATGTCCTTGGTTGACTCTAGTATCTCTTCTACAACATTGACATCCTTAAATTCTCGTTTGATTGGTTGTTGGTGTTCTACTATGAACCCCTCTAGTGGTACCTCAATTTCTGTCTCTAATGCACATTGTTCCTGGCTACTATTCATAGTATTAACATGTTGAGAATTAAATGTTTCAACTAGTTGACTCATTTGTGCCTCCAGGTTGCGAAAAGTAGCATCTTGCCTTTGGATGTGCACGTGTTTCTCATTATTTTGTTCTACAAGGAACCTTAGCATATCCTTGATCTCTTTCAGGTCATCATCCATGGGTTCTTTGTTCCTATTAACTTCACAAGAAAAAGAAGAACCATCAAAGTAAAGGGTTGGGGGAGATAAGAAATATAAGTACAACCATGAAAGTGACCATCTTGAACACCCCACATATCACATACATTCCACACATAAGATTGAGTTGATACACATAACTCGCTCTCACGAATATTTTGATAATTTTGTCGTGGGCGATTTACTCCACAATATGATAAGGAGGATTAAAAGTAGAATTACCCACATCAAAACTCTCATAATTCCAAGATACCATGTTTTTAAAATCAACAAGTAAAACAAAAATAAAAAAAGCAAATACAAAAAATAAAAATAAAAGTTCAAACTTGAAACCTAGCAATATGTACACCTAAAGCTACACTGTTAGTTCCCCGGCAGCGATGCCAAAATTTGATCACGCCCAACTCTAGTCCTAAAAAGGATAAGTGGTTGCTGCAAATATAATCCGGTCTAAGAGCCCGAAGTCGAATCCCACAGAGAACTAAGATTTCACCATAATTGTTCAATGTCGTTAAGAAGACAAACTCAAATAAATTTCTAAGTTACAAAGATTAAGATTCTTATATCTAACTAATTAACTAAGAAACTAAAGTAGTAAATTAACAATTAAAGATACTAAGGGTTGGAGATTAAATTTAGGAGGTCTGGAGTTATGATTTCCCCAAATGTTGGAATCCTTCACGCTATGTTTCCTACAAATTCGCTTATGTATTCTCTACTGATCATGAACACTTTAGGTGTCGTAATTCTTTCTCGAGCAACTACAATAATTTACAAGACATATTCTCTTGAACTACGCTAGTTGGCTTTATCTAACCGCTCATTATGACCACGTCAAGGTTTTGTTATTTTTAAACCTACATTTAAACCCGTTGTATTGATTTCTCACATACGTTAGGAGTGATGTTATTCAACAACCACCAAAATATGTATCCTTTCTCAAGCAACACATAATAAATAAGCACAGTCAATTGATAGCCATTCAATTAACTAAAATAAGCACGTAGTTGAACAAATAGACAAATTCAAAGGTTAAATTATATTAAAACATAACAAAATTCATCTTCCAAGAGATTCTATCAAAACCCTAGATAATAAATTAGCTATTCATAATAGTATGCATAACTACAATACTATAATTCATAACCAATAATGGAAATAAGAAGAAGGAAGTGAAAAACTCGTTGAAGAATTCACTGCCTTGCTGCTATTGTGTCTCTGCTTCCTTAGGTTCAAATTGTGTCAAAAGTCCTCAAAATATCGTTTTTCCATGTATATATACCAAGTAGGGTGGGCCCCAAATAATTATACCTTCTCCTACGCAAAAACAAACACTTTTTCCCAGACAAAACGTGCGCGGCCACGCACTTGGAAGGGTGCCCGAGCACTTGGCTGCACACGTTAAAACTTTCTGCCCCATTTACACGGTCAGTGCGCGGCTGCGCACTTGCCGCACACTTTTTACCCTGTTCTGTTTGGAATTTAGAAAAACGTAAAACATGCAAGTTGTATTCCTTTGAATTATCTTTCCAACCATATATTGTGGAGCTCAAATGGAGTTTTGAGCAAAAAATTATGTGTATTTTATTAGACAGTGCGCAATATGCCTACTCGATTCTTCTTTCGTTCTTAACTATCATCCGTTGATCCCTGAACACGATCCCGGCTTAATTCCTTAGTCTTTTACTCAGACTTCAAAGCTTTAAATCACTTGAATTCATTCCATAACATCTACATAGCTCGGAATCACTCTTACAAGCCATAAAACACACAATTAGTGCAAAATACTAGCGATTAAAGCTCAAATTCAATTAAAGTGTAGTAAATTAGAGTGTAATAAGTGACTAAAATACTTAATTATAGCCTATCATCACAAATCAAAACCAATTCAAAATGCAATTCACTTTGACATTATACTTTGGACCAAAGAAATGAGAGGGAAATGATGAATTTAACTTTATGCTTTTGGTTTCAATTTTAAAAAGATGAAAGGAGGGATAAGATCGTGAACGGAATATATTGTTTTCGTTCTGTCCAAAAGTTGACAAAAGGAGACTCAAATAATTGGTTATTTTACCCAAAAAAGATTAAAAAAAGAAAAACAAAAATAGAACTTATTTTGCAATGTAACTAGGGACTCTTGGCCACATGACCTTTTTTTAACTTATTTTGCAAATTGACCTTCAACTTTAATTATGATAGGAACGACCTTCTTTCTTAATTAGTGTTTAAATAAAATTTGGGTTAATTATAAAGTCAAGGAGGAAAGTTATTTTATCTTTAATGCTTCAATTATTACACTTTGGCTCCATCCTATATAAATGTAATATTTCCATAATCTAAAAAGAAAAAACCCAACCCTTCATCCCCCTCTCCCCCAAACCGATTCGCGCCGTTTTAGCAGCTTCATAACCCCCATTTCCTACGGCTGAATCCTCTATTAGAGCTTGTTTTTCCTCCATTCCTCACACATAGGTCATTTCCTTTCTTCCTCATTCCTCCCAAAGCCCCATTCTTTTGATTTATTGATTACGGAGAGAAAGCACAAATTTTTAGATATGTTGATTTGGAGATAAAATTGGTGGTACATTGGATTGATAATTCATTTTAGGTGGTATATTGTATAATCCTTCATCTGGTACGTGTTTGTATTTCATCTTCTTCATTATTGTTTGTGAGCACGTGATTTTTGCCTATATGAGAATTACTACCAAAAATTCAAAATAAAACAATTTTTCTTTGTGTGCAATGTTTGAATTTTCGTGGCACTTTTGGATAATTATTTATATTTTTGTCTGTGCATGTTTATTTGTTAAATTAATAAAAAAATATAAAAATATGCCGCATTTGCATTTAATATTTAATTCTACAGTTAGGAGTAGTTAAGTTTGTTTTATAAAATAAAAAAATCATAAAAATATGTATTTTACATTTTTAGCATTTAATGTCCAATTTTATGCTTAATTGGTATTTAATTATGTGTGACAATTGTTATTAGGAGTTAATTAGTATTTTTAGATAATTTTGGGTTTTATAATTTAATCTTACGATTTTTTTTAGCTTTATTATTTAGGAAATTGAATAAATAGAGAAGAACAAAAATGGAAGAAGGCCAGATTGGGCCTTTTCTTCAATTTTAAACCACAGGCCCAAAGATACCCAACCTTCCTCTACGACCCGGTCCATTTCAAACCGGGTCGACCCAGTCCATAACCCCAAAGACCCAACCCCTTTCTTTATTTTTTTTCATTTTTTCATTTCCCTAACCTAAAAAACCCTAACCATCCGCCCCCCTCCCCCCTCTCTCTTCATCTTCTCCAAAAAACTCCAAAACACACACATCCATGGCTGCCCCCCCTCGTGCTTCATCTTCCAACTCCACCACGACAAGCAGCCATCGCTGCTGCTTTGCCTTCTCAAACGACCAGCAGTCCGGCAACCCCCCCTCATCGTCGACCACCCTCGAGACTCCAGCTCCCATAGCTGCTCGCTTTCGTCTCCGTCAACACACACATGCAGCCATGGCTGTTGTTTCATCTCCGTCTCGTCGTCACCACCTGTTGTTGCCGCTGCTTCGTCATCTTCTTCAGCACGCAGCGAACTAGTCCAAAACGAGCTTCACCTCCAGCTAGTCCGCCATGGCTACTCCTTTATCTTCTTCATTGCCCTCGCCAGTAGCTCCTCCTCACGTCCACCACGACTATGTCGGACGACCACCTGAAACAGCCAGCTCGCTTCTGTTGCTTCTGCTACGTCCAACCATGTCCATCGCGTCCAAACAAACCCCATCGCTCCTGCTGCCTTCCCTACTGTCAAACCAGCCATGGACGTGAGCTGCTGCTACGTGCAACTTCGACGCGTGCAGTCCGTCGAGGTTAAAAGAGAAGGAGGGTTTTCGTTGAGTCGAGATCCGGTACGTCGAGGTTGCTATTTGCGTTTGAGTTCGTCATCGTTCCGATCCGGTTAGTGGGTTTAAGTTTCGTTTCTGTCCGTATTTTGTTTAATATTTTCGGATCCGAAATTAGTATAAGTTTGATTCTTTTCTTGTTCGTTATTTTCACTTTGATTATTTCTTCAGTTTGTTTTTATTCATTTGTTCTTGTTTAGTTTTAATATAGAAATGTATTAGTCAATTGAATCCTTTACCTTCTTTGTAAAATTGTTAGATTTAGTTTGAGGTGCCATTGATTATTGAGTTTAGTGATTTGAATCTGTTTAGTTGTTCCGTTTAAGTTTAATTGGAATTTGAATAAATTTGTTTGTTATTGTTGTTGAATCTGAAAGTAGGTTTGTTGTTAAAAAATATTGTTTAGTCAAAATAATTCCAGTTGTTTCTTTGTTGTTCATCATTTAGTTTGAATTTGATTAAAAATTGGTTATAGTTGCTATATTTTGGTTAATTGATTTAGGTGAATTGGTTATAGCTGATGGGGGTAGAACGGTAATTTTACTAATTTCAGAGGGGTATTTTTGGAATTGAAAATTTGAGCAATTATTTATTTTGAGTGCTCCGCCCACTAAGCATTAATAATATTAAAATAGTATATGGTGGGAGACAAGATATAATGTAGTGGGGGAATAATATAATTGTTTAAGGTAGGCATGGGGGACAAGATATAATGGAGGGGATAATGTATTTGTTTAATCAGTAATGGGGAACAAGACATATAGTAGTGCGATTATGGGGCTCAAGAAGATGTGACCTTTTTCTTTATTCGTTTAATTGTTTAAAGTGGTCTGTTTTTGGACATAAATAAGGGGAGTTTGGACAAAATTAAGGGGGACTTTTAGAGGGAGAAGAAAAAAAAAAGTTGAGAGAGTTGACTGAATTTTGAGAAATCAGAATTTGAGAGCAAAAGAGAAAAACAAGCTGAACTTTACTTGAATAATTTCAGGCTGCTTTTCCTTGAGTGTTATTTAAAATCAGTAAACTACTGCGTCTTGTATCCGTCTTTCTTCTGCTTTGACTACGATTGCATTCTGGTACTGCTGGTTTTCAATCTGTTACTGGGTTATTCTACTGGTCGTTACTGGTTTTACTGTGTTGCTGAACCTGTTTGTTGCTGTGTATTTACACTACTGCTGCTTCCACTAATCTTCATCTTCTTTCCTTGCTTTCCAAATACCAGGTACACAAACTGATACACTGGTACATCTTGTAAGCTACTCGAAGCATGAATGCAAAAAAAAAATGGGAAAGATTTGAAGCTGTAGTTTAATGTAGTCTTTTTTTTCTTTTACTGTCTGTATTTAGAACATTCTATGCGATGCCCATGTAAACTCTTTAAACAACTCACTTTCGAAACTCAACTATAATAACTCGTGAGCATGTAAATAAGTTAGAATTCTTTTTCTTTCATTATAGAGACAAACGAAATAGAAAACATAGTCACTATAGGTCGATCCTTTTAAAACAAAAATGAGGCATGCCTTGCCAAACAAAAATGCAAATTGCGGGGCCCTCAATAATTGGTCATAATAAAATACTTAGAATTTGGGATGAGCCGTTTAACGAATTTTTACGGCCTTCCTCAAAGATAATAACGCGTTAGACTTTTAGGCGCGATTTTTAATTAAATTACATTCTTCAATTCGGGTGCGCATTTATGTGACCCGAATCCAAATCTCAACGAAATCGGAATGTATTAACAACCACGGGTGCATTGATCGCGACGTGGTTCGAGATGTATTTTCACGACGGTACAATTCTATTTAAAAATAATAATAATAACGATTTAAACTTAATAAAAGCACACAAGTTATAACATGTATTAAATCAGATATTTTGCCATTATAACAATTTAAGCGACCGTGCTAGAACCACGGGATCCGTGGGTGCCTAACACCTTCCCTCGGGTCAACAGAATTCCTTACTTAGAATTTCTGGTTCGCAGACTTCATTTGGAAAGTCGAATATTTTCCTCGAATTGGGATTCAAGATAAACCGGTGACTTGGGACACCAAAAGCCAAACCTTTCCCAAGTGGCGACTCTGAATTAAATAAATAATCTCATTTCGAATATTGTCACTTAAATTGGAAAAACTCCCTCACGCATTTATCCTTCGGGGTAGGTGCGCAAAAAGGAGGTGTGACATTGTTAATTTGGATTTCTACAGATTTTTATGCATAATACTCGACCACTAGTTTACAATAGACCACTGTAAAAATAGACCACTAGTTTATAATATATAGATGGGAGATTATATATTAGTATGCGATTTTTATTCTAGAGAATGCGTTGAGGGGCCAAATAGTTGGAATGGGAATTCCTATACAAATGTTGCAATACATATCTGTATACCCAGCAATTGCACATTTGACGATTTTGTTGATGTCATTATTAAACATGGAAAACTAACATGTTCACCGAGGCACTTGAATATTATATATACTCTTAGCTCTTCACCGAGGACAATATTCTTCCTTCCTTTATTAAGAATGACAGTAATTTGCAATTGTACCTCCTTAATGTTACATGTTGTAACGATCCGACCGGTCGTTTTGAGCTCTAATACGTCGTTCGACAGTTTGAGGCCATGAGCAGCTTCACTTCAGGTATTATGACTGTACGTGTGGTTGGAATTGAATTTCGGGAAGTTTGGAATTGATTTGGAAAGAAAATTTCCATTTCGGAAGATTTAAGTTGAAAGGATTGAGTAAGGTTTGATTTATGAGTAAACGACCTCAGAATCGAGATTTGAAGGTTCCAACAGGTTTGTATGATGATATTAGACTTGGACATATATCCAGATCGGGTTTTGGATGACCCGGGAGCATTTCGATGCCTATTGCGGAAGTTAACATTTTTGGAAGAATTTTATAAATCTGGATTGAAGCGCATTTCAGTGTTATCGATGTCCATTTGGGATTTTGAGTCTGAGAATAGTTCCGTATGGTGATTTTTGGTATTGGGAGTGCGATCGGAAGTGGATTCGGAAGTCCGTAGGTCATTTTGGAGTCGTTTGGCTGAAGTTAGAAATTTAAATTTTTTTGAGAAGTTTGACCGGAAGTGGACTTTTTAATATCGGGGTTGGATTTTGATTTCGAAAGTTGGAGTAGGTTCGTAATGTCGAATATGACTTGTGTGCAAAATTTGAGGTCAATCAGATGTGATTTGATAGGTTTTGGCATCGAATGAAGAAGTTCGAAGTTCTAAAGTTCATCAAGTTTGAAATGAAGTGTGATTCATAGTTTTAGCGTTGTTTGATGTGATTTGAGGCCTCGAGCAGGTCCGTTTTATGTTATGGGGCTGGTTGTTGTGATTGGACGGGGTCCCAGGGTCTCGGTTGGATTCTGGGTGGTTAACGGATCGAATTGGAGTTGGGAGGAAGAGCTGAAGCCTACTGTAATCTGGTGTAACCGCGCCTGCGAGGTCTTGGCCATAGGTGTGGAGCCGCAGAAGTGGCCAAAGGAGTGCAAATGCGGTGAAGAAGGGAGAAGGCTGGGACCGCATATGCGGTCATCTTGCCGCAGAAGCGGGACCGCACCTGCCGAAGGAGAAGCACAGAAGCAGAGTGAGGGGGCCTGGTAAAGGACCGTAGATGCGTTAGTGGGGTCGCACCTGCGGAACCGTAGAAGCGGTCAAGTGACCGCAGATGCGGAAAGGCTGGAGGCAGTGTGTTCTATTAAGAACGGGATTTGGCCCATTTTCCTTCATTTTTCTCTTGTTTGGGGCGATTCTTGGAGGGTTTCAAGAGAGGGGTTTCATCATCAATGGAAAGGTAAGTCATCCCTACCTATTATGAGTTAAATACATTGCTTATGTATATGTTTTAACATGGAAATTAGTAGAAACTTGGGGTTTGAGGGAAAAACCTAGAAAATTGGTATTCTTGGATTTTGACCACGATTTTGGATATGAAATTGAGAGTAAATTATATATTTGAGTTCGTGAGGTTGTGGGCAAACTTTATCTTCGAAAAAATTTCGGAATTCGGGCACATGGGCCCGAGGGCGATTTTGTCAACTTTTTGACCGGGGTTTGAAATTGTTATAAATTGGATTATTATGAGTAATTAAACATATATTAATAGGTTTACATAATTATTGGCTAGTTTTGGAGCGTTGTGCATCGATTTGAGTCTTCGAAAAGAGTGTCGAATGCCAGTTATGGAACTTCGGGGCGAGGTGAGTCTCCTTTCTAACTTTGTAAGAGGGAATTGTCCCCTTAGGTAAATTAATTGGATATGTGCTTCCATTTGTGGGGGCTACGTACGTACGAGATGACGAGAGTTCGTGCGTAGCTACTATTATGCTTAAGTCCGGATAGTCTAGGACCTAAAAGCATGGTTTACTTGTAATATTTGCAACCTTGTTGTCAATTTAAAATCCTTAAAGCATATCAAACTTTGTAAATAAATTTCTAAAAGGCTAGACATCGTTTTCTTAACTTTTAAAAGAGAAATTGTCTTTCCTTGAATAATTGTTCTTTGATGGATTCTCGATTGGCTATTGGAATGTGTATATCTGTTGTGGAACGGGCCGAACGCTCAGTAGATTAAATAGATGCATCTATGGTTCGTGTCATTCGACCCTCTGGCAGTGCACAGTTTAAATATTTATTGGATCGGACCGTACGACCTCGACATGATTTGCGAATGCTTGTATTGCTTGACTTGTAAACTTATAAATGATAATATTGCCTCCCTGGCTTGAGATAAATGTATAAATGATGAAAAATAAATTTGGTAATTCCTATTAATGAAAGGATTGCTTACTTGCTTCATGCTATTGACTTTTAGCCGTGTTTATAAAAGTTCTTGATTTACTATATTATTAGTATATTATTATTTGACCACTAGTAAGTGTCGAAGTTGACCTCTCGTTTCTACTTCTTTGAGATTAGACGGGATACTTACTCGGTACATGATAAGTTGGGATTTTAACATGTTTTATGCCCCTACTTGCCTATGCTTTGATCATATATTGTTACAAAATAGTCCTAAAGGCTCACAAGTTGTGCTTGATTACAGGTTTGATCAACAAAGTGACGAAATGTCAAAGATCGGCTCAAAAAGGAGTGAAACCTGCTCAAGTATCAAAGACCAAGAAATTTAAGAAAAGAAGGCCTAGTGCGGACCGCGCAAAGTGGAATGCGGCCGCACTAGGTGGTTCAGAGAGTTGGTGAATCATGCTAGAAGAAACGCGACCGCGGTACACATCTCGCGGTCCGCGGTGAAAGCTCCGCAGCCGCACTACTCTTTTGTGCGGTCCGCGGTCATGAGGTTCAGAGAGATGAAGTTTGCAAAGCCAGTGTCATGCGGTCCGCGATCATGGTTGCGGGAACCGCGCCAGCTCCCTCCGCGGCCGCGATCCGTTCTATGCGGTCTGCGGAGTCCACGTTCAGAGAAGCAAAAGTGAGCCTTGTGTGGCCACGGTCCATTTAATGCGGCCCACACTGACCCCGTAGGGGTATTTTTGTCCAGTTTTTCCAGCCTAGTATAAATAGAATATTTTACCAGTTTTTAGGTTATCAGATACATCAGTGAGAGCTGTGCTCGTGAAAACGTATTTTGTAGCCATTTTTGGCACTTTTGTTTTACATTTACGATAGATTCTTGTAATTTAATTTTAGCAATTAATTAATATGCTTAGTTCTTCATCTATTTCTTCAATTTCTTTATCTAGCATGAGTAGCTAAACCCATTAGCTAGGGTTGTGGCTCAACCCTAGTGTGGGTAATTGATGGGTGTTGCCATCTAGTATTAGATTGACTATGGGTGTTTGCTATTTGGGTTGATTTGATGTTTTAATCTAGAACTGGTGGTTGCAAACACCGATTTAAGCTTTGTGGGTTTAACTCTTCTTGATAAAGAGAGCCTATGACCCCAAAAATTGACCCAACAAGGAATTGGGATAGACTCATGAGAAACGATAGTCCCAATTAACGGGTTAAACCTCGAGAGAGTAATTACCCTACTTGAACCCTAGTTGCTTGGTCTAATTTGCCTACCCATTTGGTCTCGAGAGAGTCAATTGGGCAAAATCACTCGCTCTACCGAGAGGTGTGAGAGTGGGTAAAATTGTGCAACGGTTGTAGCATAAGCCCCAATTATGTCAATCGAACCTTAGTAACATCTACCCGTCAATTAGCCACCTAGGTAGTGTCACGACCCTAGTGTCCGTCTTCCCATTAGATACAACTTAGCAATATTCTCGTAGCATAATTTAGTGTTAATCAATAGTTTTACAAAAATAGTTATAATTTGAAAACCCAAAAATGTTTGAAGTGACATTAGGAGTACAAACACATCTCTAGGATAGACAGACAATCCAACTCCACTACTAGCTCCCTGAGGAATTCGATCCTGACCCTCATATCGGGTAAAAGCTATTGCGACCCGCTCTACCTACCTTAGTATAGCGTCGAGTTAGCCGTGATCACTTTTTGGCGCCGTTGCCGGGGAGCTTACGGTGTTGACTATCTGTTTATTTACTTTTGTGTTTTGCTTCTCTTTCCTTCTGTTTACTAATTTTTTTTGTGTCGATCAATCAGGTACAAATGGCTCTTAATGCAAATGACCCTCTCGGCAACGTGATAGCAGGGGAGGAGGTAGAGGATCTAGAACAAGATGAGGTCTTACCTCAAGTTCCACGGAGAGACCGAAATGCCAATGTAAATGCAAATGAGAACAACAATATTCAAGACCCTCCTCCGGCACCGCCGAGAGTGGCTCCCAGAGTTTTACCAAATCAAAGATACGCCAGTGCTATTGTTCCTCCCCGAATCCGGGCGGGGAACTTTCAAATAACAAATGTTATTTTGACCTTGCTCGAGCAAAGAGGGTATTTCATGGGCGCCTCCGATCAAAATGCCTACAAGCACTTGAAGGGGTTCGTGGATACATGCTGGGGTAGTAAGCAGCAAACGTGTCCGAGGATGCGTTGAGATTGAGGCTTTTCCCGTTCTCTCTTAGGGGTAAAGCATTGGATTGGTTAGAAAGTCTCCACAATCATTCTATTACAACATGGGGTGAATTGGCAGACAAATTTATTGCCAAGTTCTTTTCTCCAAGTCATATGACAGCTCTTCGGGATGAAATTCTAGCCTTCAAGCAAGAGCCAACGGAACCTTTGCATGAGATAAGGGAAAGATATAGAACAATGGTAAAAGAGTTCCCTAATAACGACATGACCGAGGCTATGATTCAACAAACCTTTTATCGAGGCATCAACACCACGAATCAATGCATTGTGAACCAATTGGCCGGAGAGAAGTTTATGAAACTTTCTTACCAAGAGACATGTGATGTACTTGATGAAATGGCCGACACCTCTTCGGCATGGCAAAGCCGTAGCAAATGTGCCCCAAGGTGACCCTAAGGTCATCCATTTGTACAAGGAATTGCACGATCATGGTCAAGCTATTGTCGAGCTTAAAACAACTATGAATCAATTGGCAAAGGTGCAATTGCAATAAGTCCAAAACCCGCGCCAAGTCAATGCAATGGAAGGTGTTTCTATGTTGAAAAGGAGGCAAAGAGGGCAACATCCTCAAGGTAATTGTGAACAATATGACAACAACAATGATGATGGTGGTTATTCAAATAAGTGCTATGATGACTAAAGCGAAGAGGTCCAATATGTCAATAACTACCAAGGGAATAGAGTCAACTCTTCGAATCAACAATGGCGTCCTCAAGGAAATTGGGGCAATCAAAAACAAGGCGAAGGTAATTGGAATAACAACAAGGTGCTGACAATTGGAATAATAACAACTAAAATAACAATTGGGGTAATCAAAGCAACCAAGGGAATTGGAATGGTAATAACAATAATTGGGGCAACAAGAACAATCAAGGATGGTGGAACAATAGCGGGAACCAAGGCAACCAGGGGGCAAGGCTTTCAAAGGCCCCACATGTACCAACAACCGAACAATCCACCCCCATTTCCTTCTCAAGGTCCTAGTTCTTCCGGGAGTGATATAGGGAGAATTGAAAGCATGTTCGAGCAAATGATGAAAAAGAACCAAGATTCCAATGCCCAATTAGCTTCTCATAATACATCTATCCGGAACTTGGAGGTGCAATTAGGACAAATCTCTCAAGCGTTGAATACTCGTCCCAAGGGTGCGCTACCAAGTGATACGGTAGTGAATCCGAAGGGTAGGAATAATAATCATGTGATGGCGATTACAACAAGAAGTGGGAGAGGCGGTGATGTGAATGCCTCAAAGCAAAATCAATTTATGGATAAAGATGTTGAGTTACGGGATAATGATGTACCTTTGATTGTTGATGATATGGTTAATCAAAATATGAACAATGATGTGCGGATTGATATTGATGATGAAGCCGAGGTAGAGACTCAAGATGCCGTGAACCCGTCCAGGGAACACGTGATTGACATGCCCGAGCCGGTTGTACCAAAGGCCAAGGCACCTTTGCCTAGGCCACCTCCACCTTATCCTAAACGGTTAGCAAAGCAAAAGAGTGACAATCAATTCAAAAAGTTCATTGACATGATGAAGAGCCTCACAATCAATGTGCATTTGGTAGAGGCACTTGAGAAAATGCCGGGGTACGCTAAGTTCATGAAAGATTTGGTAACAAAGAAGAGGTCGATGGAGTGTGAAACAATTAAAATGACTCATCAAGTGAGTGACATAGTGCATTCAATGGTACCCAAGCTTGAGGACCCCAGAGCTTTTACTATCCCTTGTACTATCGGAAGTGTGGATTTTGCCAAGGCCCTTTATGACTTGGGGGCTAGCATAAATTTGATGTCGTACTCGGTCTTCATGACTTTAGGAATTGGACAACCTCGACCCACTTTAATGAGACTTCAAATGGTGGATCGATCAATGAAGCGACCTTTGGGCATAATCGATGATGTACTTGTCCGGGTGGATAAGTTTATACTGCCGGCCGACTTTGTCATATTGGATTATGAGGTGAACTTTGGAGTGCCGATTATTCTTGATAAGCCTTTCCTAGCTATGGGGAAGGCATTGGTTGATGTTAAAGCGGGTGAGTTGACTTTTCGAGTGGGGGATGAGAAGGTGGTATTCCATGTTTGCAAGTCAATGAGACAACCTAATAGCACGGAGGTGTGTTCATTTGTAGACATTGTCACAGCTGTGATAGTGGATGACACAAGTTCCATGATCCATGTTAAAGATCCCCTTGAGGTCGTGCTTCTTAATATGGATGTCAATGATGATGCTAGTAGACTGGAGTGCGTGAATGCATTGCATGGTATGGATTCATATTCATATGAGCCTAGGAGGCTATCTTTGGATCTTGAAAACCGTAAAACTCCACCAACAAAGCCATCCATTGAGAAGCCACCAATGTTGGAGTTGAAGCCATTTCCTCCACATCTAAGGTATGAATTCTTGGGTTCAAATTCTACTTTACCTATTATTCTTTCTTCTTGCCTTACTAACATGCAGGTTGAGGCCACCTTGGTGGTTCTTTAAAAGCGGAAAA
Organism: Nicotiana tabacum; assembly: GCF_000715075.1. Lineage (NCBI taxonomy): Eukaryota > Viridiplantae > Streptophyta > Magnoliopsida > Solanales > Solanaceae > Nicotiana > Nicotiana tabacum. The sequence goes on along the minus strand of NC_134089.1, from coordinate 52,845,666 downwards.
GGGCAATCAGGTGGACTCTAGTTGATATTCGGGGAATAAACCCCGCATTTTGAATGCACAAAATCATCTTGGAGGAGGATGCAAAGCCTTCCTTGGAGCATCAAAGAAGACTAAATGAGGCGATGCAAGAGGTGGTGAAGAAAGAGGTTATCAAGTGGTTAGATGCTGGGGTGGTTTATCCTATTTCTGACAGTTCGTGGATTTCTCCGGTGCAATGTGTGCCGAAAAAGGGTGGTATGACCGTGGTGACCAATGACAATAATGAGCTCATTCCCACTAGAACGGTCACCGGGTGGAGTGTTTGTATGGATTACCGGAAGCTGAACAAGGTGACTAGAAAAGATCATTTCCCACTGCCATTCCTTGACCAAATGCTTGATCATCTTACGGGCCGGGCTTTCTATTGTTTTCTGGATGGTTACTCGGGGTACAATCAAATTCTAATTGCCCCGGAGGACCAAGAGAAGACCACCTTTACATGTCCTTATGGCACATTCGCTTTCTCTAGAATGCCATTTGGATTGTGTAATGCTCCGGCGACCTTCCAACGCTGCATGATGGCTATTTTCACCGACATGGTGGAGGATATCTTGGAGGTTTTCATGGACGATTTCAACGTGGTTGGGGATTCTTTTGAGGAGTACTTGGTAAACTTGGATAGAGTGTTGGTCTGATCTGAAGACACCAACCTTGTTCTCAATTGGGAAAAGTGCCATTTTATGGTAGAAGAAAGTATAGTGTTGGGTCACAAAATCTCGAAGCGAGGAATTGAAGTTGATAAGGCCAAGATTGAGGTTATATCGAGGCTCCCTCCCCCTACTTCTGTCAAAGGGGTGAGGAGTTTCCTTGGGCACGCGGGTTTCTATCGGAGGTTCATAAAAGAATTTTCTAAAGTGGTACATCTGTTGTGCAAGTTGCTAGAGAAAGATGCAAAGTTCTTGTTCGATGAGAGTTGTATGCACGTATTCGAGCTTCTTAAGATCAAGTTGACTTCTACCTGTAAGCACGTGATTTTTGCTTCACGGACAATCGCTCCAAAAGAAAACAAAAATAGTGACCAGTGACCTCGCTGTACAAATTTTCAATTTTTCATGACATGTGCTGCTAGTCATTTGTGGTTCGGCCCATTTTGCATTTGATCTTATCAATCAAAATACAAAGTATGTCTGCCATGGTAATCAAACCGTAATTCGGTCGTTGAAAGAAAATTCAAAAAAAATATATATATATGCATCGTTCGTTCTAGGTTGTGATTTAACTTACTTAAACATTTTAATATGGTGTGATAATTGTGTTGAAGTGTTACATTGTTGTTTGTTTTAATTTCATTTTATTTATTTATTTATTATTTCATTTTGTTTTAAAATTAGAGAACAAAGAAAAGAGTGATGAAAATCGGTTTGGGCCCAAGAAATGAAACAAAAATAGGCCCAAAACCGGCACACAAGGACCCAGTCCAAGTCAGGCCTGCCCAAACACTGATTCAAATGACGCCGTATCAGCGTCCTTATCAGAACCGTTGATCTGACTCAAACAAACGGTCCTGATCAGGTTGCTCACTTCACCTCAACGACGCCGTTTCAGGCAAGTTGATCTGAGCCGTCTAACTCTTTTGATCCAACGGACCCAGGCCTTCCCCCTAAACCCGTCAAGTCTTGACCCGATCCAGCCTTACCCGGTCTCACCCACTATCACACCCAAACGACACCATCTTCCCTAAGTGAATAGATCCTGGCCATAGATCTCATTTGATCCAACGGCCAGGATCTAAACCCCTAGATCGTATATAAGCTTTCTATCGTACCCCACGCCCCCTATTCGAACCCCCCTCCACTCATCGTCTTCACCAAACACTGAACCCCCCCGAAACCCTAGCAGCCGCCCTGATTTCCCTTTCACCAGAACCCGGCGGCATGGACGCCGGTGACCACTCCCCTGACCTCCCTCGTGACCAAACCAAGCTTGGTTTGGTCCGAATCTACCCACAACTCCTAGAATCTCAAATCTGAGAATCCAAACCTTAGAACACAAGAACCTGGGGAATCCGGCCAGTCTTAACAGGGGTTTGAGGTCTAATAGACCTTAGTCAAGGTGTTCTCGTTTGAGAACACCCTGATTAAAGTTTGTTCGGCCTCAAATGGTCAAAGTTGAGTCAGACTTGGGTCGACTTTGTTTGGACATTTTTCGGTAAGTTTTTCTTTGCCTTTCTGTTTTATTCGAGTGCTAATTAAGTTGTTAGCATGTTTTGTTGTGTTTGTTTGTTATTTCTGGTATTTTTCTTAATTCCTTCCACCTTTGTAAGGCCTTTATTTGGCCGTTGGTTTTCTGTGTGTGTTCTGAATGTATTCTGTGATATACATGCTCGTCAATTAGATTAATCGTCAAATAAGTTAATTCATATAGGTTCCCAGTAATTGAACAAAAGATGTCTGAAGTCATTCGGGACCCTGTACGTGTTGTTTATATGAACGACTGATTATTACCTATTATATTTAGTATAGTCGACTCGATAAACGTCGTCGATTAGTTTTCTATGACTAAATGTTCAAATGAACTAATAATTTCACATGACTAATTGAACCATGTCACTGATTGAATGCCCGACATTGTTTGAAATGGGTTTGTTTGCATTGCAAAACGACTGAAAAGATGCAGTCCAGGGCAGTTCTGAATTTGAACTTTCAGAAGTTCAAAATGCCCTGATGCTGCAATGGGTTTAGGGCAGTAATAATCAAGGTTTAACAAGGGTAGTCTGGGGTTCGAAAAGAACAGAAAAAGCTTAGTTTAAGTGAGCTGACAAGTAGGGTATTGAATTAGGATTAAATTAATGTCAATGGGGAACAAGACATAAGAGCATGGGAATTAAAATGAATACTTAAATGAACCCATAACTCTTGAACAAAAGGAATAAGTCAGACGTGGGGAACAAAATGGCTGGCATTAAGAAGATGCTTAGGCATGGGGTTTAATAGGTATGGGCAGTCTGCAATTGGCAGAATCCAGGCAGCTTGACTGCACTGGTTTGTTTGGCTTATAAATAAGCTATTTTCAGAACTTAAAGGGGGCTGGACTTTTAGTCTTCAGAAAAGAGAAAACAAAAAGAAATTTTTCAGAGCATTTTTACAAAACATTGTCCAAAACTGCACAAGGAACTAAGTTGTTTAAGCTGTTCTGGCCAAGTCAGTTATTCTAACTGGGGTTATTACTGTTCCATTAAGAGAAGGCTGTGTGTCTTCTGCTGTGATTGTTACTGCACTGAGCTTTCTGTGTGTTGTGGATTGAGTTTTAGCCTCCCTGATTGTCGGAACTGTACTGTTTATTTGCTGATCTTTGTGGTTATTGGATTTTCTGTTGCTGTTACATTCGATATCCTGGGTTTCCTGCTGTCTCTCTGCTCTGTTTTCTGGGATTGTCTGTTCATTGCTCGATCGCTTGTTGAGCTTCATCATTGTGGTTGTGTTGGTTGTTGCTGTGTTGTGTTGTTTACCTGCTGCTGTTGTGCTTGCTGTGTACCACTCAGCTGATCCTTTTCCTTCTTTTGTTCTCTATACCAGGTACACGACTAATACACTATCAATGTAATTGGAAAGTTGAGCATGAATACGAAAGAAAAGACCTGAAGAATGTCTTTTATACATAGATTGTTACATTAAATATCATGTAATGTAGAATAATTTTCATTCCTGTTTGGATACTGGAAGTAGCCTGCATGCCTAGTATATATCAATGTAGATTAGTTGAATGTTAGTTTATATATGTATGCTGTTAGGTGAAAATATTCCCAATGCAATAGGTTGTATCCCAGACTTGGTTTAATTGTGTAACATATCATTTAATACATGCCAAGCATGAAATTATCCATTACTAGCTAAGTTCATCTCCTTTGGATGAATTGATTTGTTATAATTATGGATCAGCCACACCTTTAGAACAAAGAACACAAGTTTACGGTCTCAACCTCACAGAGGTTGAGCCCAGGTAGAAAGGGACCAAGCAGGTCCGCATCAGATGAACATCGGCCCAGGTCTGGCCCATCTCGCATGAGCTGGACTTGGGTCCATAAGGTTCGATCAGCTGGCTGTATGCGTAGTCACGTTTTCTTATTCTATAAAAGCATTTTGAATCCTGCTATAAATAACCTGCAAGCATGTAATTAACTAGGACTATCTTTGTTTTCAATTAGTAGAGACAAACGCGACAAGAAACGTAGTTGCTATAGGATATCCCTTTTAAAAAAAAAATAAGAATGAGATGAGCCTCGCCGAATAAAAACACAAATTGCGGGGCCCTCAGTAAATACTTGTTTAAAGTTACTTAGAATTCAGGAGGGCCGTTTAGCGAATTTCACGGCCTCCGCAAAAATAATAACGCGATAATCTCTTTAGGCGCGTGTTTAATAATTTACTTTCTTAAGCTTGGGTGCGCATTTCATGCGACCCAAATCCAAATCTCAAAACGTCAAATAAAATGCGTTCCGAATTGTGGGTGCATTTCATGTGACGCAGTCCAAAGACGTGTTTTAAGCGATGTTCACATTCTTGTAAAAACAATAATAATGAAAGCGGTAAAAAGTTAAAATTTGCGCATAAGTTCACATTTATATAAAATCAGATAATCAAACCGAATATAACAGTTGAGCGACCGTGCTAGAACCACGGAATTCGGGAATGCCTAACACCTTCTCCCGGGTTAACAGAATTCCTTATCCGGATTTCTGGTACGCAGACTGTAATATGGAGTCATTCTTTTCCTCGATTCGGGATTAAAATTGGTGACTTGGGACACCCTAAATCTCCCAAGTGGCGACTCTGAAATAAATAAACCAATCCCGTTTCGATTGTCCTTTAATTGGAAAAACTCTCTTGCACCCTCTCGGGTGCGTAAAAAGGAGGTGTGACAGGGTCTGGCGACTCTGCTGGGGATTCTTGTGTCGACCCAGAACCACTGGTTCAGGGTTAGAAATTCGAGCTTAAATAAATTGTTATATTCAGCTTTATCTGATTTTATTACATGATCTGTGCTCAATGTGCTAACTAACTGCTTCTACCGCTTTGATATTTTGTGAACTGTATATAAACTGTGCCGAAACCCATATCCTTTCTGAGTCTTCTAAATCATGAAGAAGGGTGTACTTCGTACGACTTCTTTTCTGTATAGTGTCAAATCCCAATTTAGAACGAGGTTCGGACAAGTTGCTAAGCCGGTGAAGCTTCTGTATTCCCGGTACGCTGCCCCCCTCGGCTCGAGCTGTCCGCTCGGGTAAGCCAGGTCTAGAACAAACACCCAGGTTCTGAACCTAGAATAACTCAACTTCATGCCGGATCCCTAGTAGGAACGCTTATTTGCATCATGTGCATTTTTGACTTAGGGGACTCAACACAGGGGTTGAGTCCGTCTAGGAATAGCAACCTGAAACAGAAAAGGCCATCCTGATGCATCCTGCTCACTGCTTGTGCATTTATTTGCTTCAAACATGCATGATGACCGGTTTTGAATGTTGGGAAATTGTTACAAAAAAAAAAAGAAAAAAACAAAATGATAAAAAAGAAAAAAAAAATGACAAAGTTCAGATAGAAGAGAAAATGGGTATATTTATTTTAATAGTTTGTTTTACTAAAAACAAAGGAAAATAGAAAAGAGAAAAATAGCAAGCTGAGAATGAGGAATGAGCTTTTATTTTAGTTTACTTTATTTTCAAATAATAATAATAATAATAAATAAACTAGTTAGTTTATTACCCGAACTACGTCGGTTTGATTCTCACCGGATGTGGGATACGTAGGCAACCCTCATCGGGTCCAACTCCCTTTTTCATTTTACCAATAATGATATACCATAAAGTATATATGTATATATATATACACATGTATATAAATACATATATTGTTTTTTTCTCTCAAAGATTTTTTTTCTAGAGTCAAAATAAAGGTTTTTGTTTTCGCCTAAAAAATCACCTTAATAAATGTGCAGGATGAGCACAGAGCAAAATGAACCATTCTCGGCCTTCAGCGAGGTCCCTCTACAACTCCACATGTGGTGGAATGACTTGGAAGCCGATAGCAAAGGGATAGTGGGAAGAGTATTGGGAGGTTTTGTCAATTTGTTGGGTGTTAGGCCGAGGACAGATATTCTGGAAGCCCTAATACCATTTTGGGACCCAACCCGCAATGTATTCCGCTTTGTTGACTTTGAACTTTCACCAACACTTGAGGAAGTCGCCGGATATGCGGGATTGAATGAGAGGTTAAGAGGGCAATATTTACTTTCGCCGAGGCCAGTATCTCCGCATGCGTTTCTGGATCTGCTAAGCATCAGTCGGAAGATACAACATGATGATTTATCAAGAGGATGTTGTGATCTCCATTTCTTGTATCAGCGGTACAGAGCTCCGCAAGGTTTCGAGGAACCAAACCTTGGACTAACTCATGGCGGGAACAGAAACAAATGGGAAGCAAGATGTACTTTGGCTTTCATCACAGCGTTCTTGGGAGTCATGGTCTGTCCTAGGAAGGATAAAAAGATAGAGATAGGCCTTGTAGGGATGGCCGACGTCGCAATCAAAAGAGCCGACAGTACTGTGGTTCCTTTGATTTTGTCCGAAATCTACCGAGCTTTGACTATATGCCGAGAAGGGGGCAAGTTCTTCCAGGGTTGCAATCTGTTACTTCAGTTATGGATGCAAGAACACCTCCATCACCGAGTAGGATACATGAACCACGGGTTGACCGAGAGGAATTGTATCAGCGGTTTCGAGAAGCGCATGACAGGCGCCATATTTCCTGAAGGTGTCGAAGCATGGTTTACGCGGTTAAGGTCAACAACAGCTGACCAAATTGAATGGGCATTCGGTTGGTTGATTGTTACTGAGGTGATCTACATGTTGGCTGAAGAATGTCATGTTCTCTTAATGGGACTTCGCAGCATCCAGCCATATGCCCCTCATCGGGTATTAGGACAGTTGGGCAGGTTTCAAGTAATCCCTACGGATGAAGATTTGAGCAAGCATGCCTTGGAGCTGAGCCCGGGAGTCATATTTCCCGAGGGGAAGATTAGAAAGCTGTGGCACGAATGTAGATTCTTGGAACCCAAGACCATGGTGCGAGAACTAGCTAAAGGTGAGGTAGACCCAAAGTACGATGCTTGGTTCGAAAGAAGGTTTCAGATTCGACAAAGACCTGCTAAAAGAGCCCACGTCCAACAATTCACAGATGATTCACAGGAGCAATGGGGATGGTTAAAAAGGGAGGAAGGTTACCGGATTGAAATCGGGAAGCTAAAGCAACAAGTTGAAAGGCTTGTATTTGAGAACAACGTGCAAGTCGCCTCGGAGCAGGCTGAAAGAAACAAGCTAGCCCTAGAGAACCAAACCCTGAAGGCCCGCCTTCGCCAAGCCAGTAAGAGTAACGTTGACCGACAGAAGCGTCACTCCGACGAAAGATTGATAGAAAGTTTGAGAAATCAGGTCGGCCAAAGCCAAGAAGAATTAGAATAGTCAGAAGCTTGGATAGCAAGGATGAAGGTCAGATGGGCAAAATACACAATGGTTCGGAGGCAGCGTCTGCAACAGGTCATAAGGGATTATGAAATGAGCATCGGGATATTAAGGGAAACGAACTCCACTCTACATAATCGGATCATCAAACAAGCACGAGATGCCCAGGCCGACAGAAGACATTGTTACGATGCAATGGCCTGCATGGAAAGACAAATGGAGTTGTTCCAGGATCGACTTGCCGACAATGCTCAGGCACTGGGATTGAAGAACCGACAAATCAGGCAATTGTTCATTGAAAGGGACAACATTCGAGGAAGGATTAACGAAATTGGGCATTACATCTACATGAAATGCCTAGCATGTGAGCAAACACCTCGGAAGACCCTCCTCGTTTCCATCATGGGCTGCGTCCACCGGATTATGAACGAATTGAAGAGCTTGCAGAGGGACCTTACACCAAGGGCCGCAAGAAGGCCGAATGAGGCCTCGCGGGCCCTTAAGTTGGAAAATTAATCCTTGGTCGATGTCTTGTTTATTTGCCTTTGTCGCTTTCCCATATGTTGTTTTCTTTTTTAATCAGATAGGAATCTGTACTATTGCTATTCTTTGTTTGAAGTAATTTGTAATAGCAAATTTTTGAGAATGAAGTTAAGGATTCCAAAAGAATTTTATGTTTCTTTGCTTATGGAAGAACTACGCCTGGTCTGATTCGCGCGGGGACGTGATACGTAGGCAATCCCCATAAGATTCGACCGCTTTTAATAAAGAAAATAAATAAAAAGGACAAATGAGCAAGCCGGGATGACGCATGTTGTTTGAAGCAAAGCATGTAGAAACGGTTTACTGCCTAGGAGCATTGCATCTTCTACGTGTTGTGATCAAATCTGTTAAACTCTAACGCTAACAAAGTTTGTTGTTGTCTGATTCCAGACAAGTTAGTTGTTAAAGAACTCTGGCAACACACTCATACCAAACCAGATCCAAAAGACCGGTAGCAACAAGCATGACTACTTCAGAGAATAGTAATGAGGAAGAAAGGCCGATGAGCCAGTTGTTAAAAGAAGCGATGGAAAAGATCGAAAGGATGGGACTAGAGATGAATGCAATGCAGCTAGCCCTAGCCAAAGCACAAAAGAGCCCTGAGCCACTGGGACACATGCCGGAATACCCTCACTCCGGCCCTTCCACAAGCCTCCCAAATCCCCATTATCATCAAGAAAGAAGCCCTCATGATTCCCAAGCTCCACCACCCCATCAACCTCTCCCAACACCCAGTATTCCCACTTTTGTGGGACCCACATCAGCCCCCTTGCAAAGAACGACCAGTGAGCCATTGTTTCAGGCTCACGATACGCAATACTATCCCCCCGAGCCTACGTTTCATGCCCCCGAGCCACAGGCTTACAATCCACACTTGGAAGTGCCGGAAGAGATTGAAAAGCCGGTTAAGGCCCCTGAACAGGATGAGGTATTGAGAAAGTTCAAAAGCCTGGAGCAGTCCTTCAGGAACCTGCACGGTTTGGGCAACCAGGTCAGCGTAGCATACAAAGATCTGTGCCCTTTCCCAGACGTCCAACTCCCGATTGGTTTCAAAATGCCTAAGTTTGATTTATATGAAGGGCACGGTGATCCTATGGCACATTTGCGGGGATTCTGTAGCAAAATGAGAAGGGCAGGCGGCAAGGATGAGCTGCTGATAGCTTATTTCGGCCAAAGTCTGAGCGGATCTGCACTAGAATGGTATACCAGGCAGGATTCCAGTAGGTGGTATACTTGGGATGATTTGGCGCAGGCTTTCGCAGGTCATTTCCAGTACAATCTCGAGATAGTCCCTGACCGTCTCACATTATTAAGAACTGGGAAGAAACCCGGGGAAAGTTTTCGCGAGTTCGGGTTCCGCTGGAGAGAGCAAGTGGCCAGAGTCGATCCTCCCATGAGAGAGGGAGAGATGGTGGACTATTTCTTGCAAACATTGGATCCAACCTACTTTGGTCACTTGGTGACAACAGTTGGAAAGTCTTTCAACGAGGTGGTCAAGATAGGGGTCATGATAGAAGAGGGTCTGAGGTCTGACAAAATATTGAACTACTCGACACTCAAGGCCACGACTCAGGCTATTCAGAGTGGCACGGGAGGTGCGCTGCGAAGAAAGAAAGAAGAGGTTGCCACGATCGAGGCAGGCAGTTGGTCCAGGGCTGGCAAGCCACACTACAACCAACCCATACCTCACAGGCCAAACTACCCATACAACCCACCACAACATTTCTATCTGCCTCGAGAACCACATTGCTCCGTACACCAGGCCCAAGCATACACTCAGCCTCCGGTTTGCCCGCAATGGCGCGCGCCGGCTCCCCAGAACATATATACACCACCACAAAACACCTATCCTCCACCGAGGGCGTATAGAAACCCTACAGGGGCAGGCTTTCGGGGAAATCCAGATGCTAGGAATGACAGGTTGCGGAAACAGAGAACTTTCACGGAGTTGGGAGAAACCTACACCGCTTTGTTCCACAAACTGAGGCAATTGGGTTTGGTTAGTCCTGTCCAGACTCGAGAACCAAATCCCCCACCCCAGAATTTGGATCGATCAATAAGTTGTGAATACTGCTCAGGGATGCTCGGGCATGATACCAAAAAGGTTGGAAATTGAGGCATGCCATACAGGATCTTATTGACACCAATAAGATCGAGGTCCAGACACCGGAGGCTCCTAACATCAACCAGAACCCACTGCCAGCACACCACGAGACTCACATGATTGAGTTGGTGTATGAGGGAGGAGAGTTGAGAAAACCCTCACAAACAGTGATGATGATCCAGGCCGCCCCAAAAGAAGTTTCGACCAGCGGGGGAACGAGGGTACAGTCGCAAGGGGAAGGAGTCAAGCCAATAGTGATATTGGGAAAGAGTCCGTCCGCCATAACGAGCAAACCCGAGCCAAACAAGTTGGTAATATCAGGGATTCCGCCCACACCCGCAGTTGTGTTGAAGGGGGTATATAGAGAACTGGTCACCATAAAGCCTGTGGTCCAGCTGCCGATGATTGATAGCAAGGCTGTGCCTTGGAAATATGAAAAGGCGGTGGTGACGTACAAAGGAAAACAGGTGGAAGAAGTTAGTTGTGAAGCGCAAGGGCTGACTCGATCGGGTCGATGTTTTGCTCCGGTGGAGTTAAGGAGAACCAACCTAGCTGCAACCAAGAAACCTGTGTCCGAAGAAGAGGCTGAAGAGTTCCTGAGGAAGATGAAAGTGCAGGACTACTCCGTGGTCGAACAGCTGAGAAAAACACCGGCCCAGATCTCGCTGCTGTCATTACTAATCCATTCTAAGGAGCATCGCCGGGCTTTGATGAAGATATTGAACGAAGCTCATGTACCCAACGAGATTTCTGTAAACCACTTGGAAACCATCGCCAACAAGATTTTCGAGGTGAACAGGGTGACATTCTCAGATGATGATCTGCCGGTGGAAGGTACGGAGCATAATAAAGCTTTATACCTAGCTCTCAAATGTGAAGACTCAGTGGTAACTCGAGTATTGGTGGATAACGGCTCAAGTGCCAATATTTGTCCACTATCTACCCTGAACCAGTTAAAAATCGACCACGGAAGAATCCACAAAAACAGCATCTGTGTCCGAGGGTTCGACGGAAACGGAACAGCCACTGTAGGGGATGTTGTGCTTGATTTGACCATCGGTCCAGTCCTATTTACCGTGGAGTTCCAGGTGTTAGGTGCCACAGTATCTTATAACCTTTTGTTGGGACGACCGTGGATTCATGCAGCCAAAGCAGTGCCCTCCACCCTACATCAGATGGTGAAGTTCGAGTGGGAAAGACAAGAGGTCGTGCTACACGGCGAGGACACGGCGCGCACCATGGGTGGCGCCATTGTACCTTTCATAGAGACCGATGATGGTAAAGGTCCTTGGGTCTACCAAATTTTCGATACAGTGTCGGCAAACAAAATTTCTGAAGGAGAAATCATCCCACACCCTAGGGTCGCCGCCGCAACAGTCATGATGGTCTCGGAAATGCTAGGTAATGGATTCGTGCCGGGAAAGGGCCTGGGAATCGAGCTTCAGGGGATTGTCCAACCTGTCACCTTGCCTAAAAATCTGGAAACTTTTGGATTGGGGTTCAAACCAACCGCAGCAGATAGGAAGCAAGCGCGAAAAATGAAGAAGAGGGTTTGGTTTCTGCCTAAACCGGTGCCACGTCTCTCAAGGTCTTTTGTCAAAGCAAGTGCCAAGGGGTCACCGGTCCCAAAGATTCTAGGACCATTGATTGGTATAAATGAGGACCTGAATCAGAGTTTTGAGAGGCTATTCGCTGATGTTAGTATAGTAGAAGCTGGAGAAGGTTCCAGCAGAACAGAGATACAGTTTGTGGGGCCTGAGGCCAAAACCAACAATTGGACGGTTACTCCTCTTCCTGTCCGATGGGAGTCTTGGTAGTAGGCTTTGATTTATGTTTTTTGTTTGTTTTGTTTTTTTCCGGATTATTCCAGGGTGTAATCCAAATTTTCACTTTTGTTTTGTAAAAGTGTGAACCCTTTTATCCCGCAAGTTTAATAAAGTTCTCTTCTTTTGTCCCATTTTAATTTTGTTTTGTTCTTTTTTCTTTCTGAACAATTCTCTTTTTACTGGTTCTAATGACATGGCATGCACAGCAGATCTTCGACCTAGTCTAATAAATCAATCTAAATCCGACTCAATGATGCAAGAGGTCGTTTGCGATGATGAATTTGAATATGACGAAGATAAGGCCTTTGAAGAGATAAACCGAGAACTGTGCCAATTTGAAAAAAAACCCAAGCCTAACCTAAATGACACTGAGGCTGTAAATCTAGGAGACACGGATAACGTCCAAGAAACCAAAATTAGCATCCACATTGAGCCGAATGTCAGGGAAGAATTGATCAAAACCCTCATGGAATTCAAAGATGTTTTTGCATGGTCATATGACGATATGCCTGGATTAAGCACCAATTTAGTGGTTCACAAATTGCCCACTGACTCGGCATACCCTCCGGTCAAGCAAAAGCTAAGGAAGTTTAAAACAGAAATGAGTGTAAAGATCAAAGAAGAGGTGATTAAGCAGTTGCAGGCGAAGGTCATTCGGGTCACTCGATATCCCGAGTGGCTGGCCAATGTGGTACCAGTTCCAAAGAAGGATGGGAAAATCAGGGTGTGCGTCGACTACCGCAACCTCAACAAAGCAAGTCCCAAGGACAATTTTCCATTGCCTAACATCCATATCTTGATCGATAATTGCGCTGGACGCGAGATCGGATCCTTTGTGGATTGATATACGGGTTATCATCAGATCCTAATGGACGAGGAGGATGCGGAAAAGACAGCGTTTATTACACCATGGGGAACTTACTGCTATCGGGTAATGCCATTCGGATTAAAGAACGCCGGGGCAACGTACATGCGAGCAATGACTGTTGTGTTTCATGACATGATACACAAAGAAATCGAGGTGTACGTCGATGATGTGATCATAAAGTCTTGGCGTCAGGAGGACTATGTAGCGGACCTAAGGAGATTTTTCCGAAGACTCCAAAGGTATGATATCAAGCTCAACCAGGCCAAATGCGCATTCGGGGTTCCATCAGGAAAGCTGCTAGGGTTCATCGTCAGTCGACGGGGGATTGAGTTAGACCCATCCAAAATTGAATCCATCCGAGATTTGCCACTGCCAAGGAACAAAACAGAGGTAATGAGTTTGCTGGGTAGACTCAATTACATCAGCAGGTTCATCGCTCAACTCATAGCAACTTGTGAGCCCATATTTCAGCTGCTGAGAAAGGATGCTGCGGTAGGTTGGACGGCAGAGTGTCAAGAGGCCTTCGACCAAATCAAAGGGTATCTGTCTAATCCACCCGTATTGGTCCCGCCTAAGCCTGGGAAGCCCTTAATTCTTTACCTGACGGTCCTGGAAAATTCATTTGGTTGTGTATTGGGGCAACATGATGACACAGGAAGGAAGGAGCAGTCCATCTACTATCTTAGCAAGAAATTCACAGTACATGAGATCAAGTACACTCAACTCGAGAAAACATGTTGCGCCCTAACTTGGGTAGCTCGGAAGTTGAAGCACTACCTGTCTTCGTATACTACTTATCTCATATCCCGTTTGGACCCATTGAAGTATATCTTTCAGAAACCTATGCCCACAGGGAGGTTGGCAAAGTGGCAAATTCTGCTCACAGAGTTCGATATCATCTATGTGACAAGGACAGCCATGAAAGCCCAAGCACTGGCCGACCATCTGGCAGAGAATCCCGTTGATGAAAAATACGAGCCCTTAAGAACGTATTTTCCCGACGAAGAGGTAATGCATACAAATGAGCTGGAGTTACCCGAAGAACCAGGTTGGAAGCTTTTCTTCGATGGAGCTACAAATGTGAAAGGGGTTGGAATAAGAGCAGTACTCATTTCTGAAACAGGACGCCATTATCCTGTTACGGCTCAACTACGCTTCTATTACACCAATAATATGGCCGAGTATGAAGCTTGCATTCTGGGTCTGCGCTTGGCTGCGGACATGGATGTCCAAGACGTCTTGGTCTTGGGAGACTCGGACCTCTTGGTACATCAGATTCAGGGTGAATGGGAAACGCGAGATCTAAATCTCATACCATATCGACAATGCTTGCATGATCTGAGCAAGCGATTTCGATCGGTGAAGTTCAAACATATCCCGAGAATTCACAATGAGGTTGCGGATGCCTTGGCCACCTTAGCATCAATGTTGCACCACCCTGACAAAATGTATGTTGATCCTCTGTACATCCAGGTCCGTGATCAGCACGCTTATTGCAACGCCATAGAAGAAGAAGCAGATGGCGAACCCTGGTTTCATGATATCAAGGAATACCTCAGAATGGGGATATATCCAGAACAAGCCACTAGAGACCAAAAAAGAGCCCTTCGGCGTTTGTCGAATGGTTTCTTCCTCAGCGGAGGAGTATTGTACAAAAGAATCCCGGATTTGGGATTGTTGAGGTGCATAGATGCCGGTCAAGCCACGACGGTTATGGCAGAGGTACATGCTGGAGTTTGTCGGCCACACATGAGCGGATATGTGTTGGCAAGGAAGATCCTTCGAACAGGGTGTTATTGGCTTACCATGGAACACGACTGTATCACTTTCGTGAGGAAATGCCATCAGTGCCAGATACATGGAGATCCGATTCATTCTCCGCCAATAGAGTTACATACGATGTCAGCACCCTGGCCATTTGTGGCATGGGGCATGGATGTCATTGGACCTATTGAGCCGGCAGCATCCAACGGTCATAGGTTCATCCTAGTGACCATTGATTACTTCACCAATTGGGTTGAGGCTAAAACATTCAAGTCGGTAACCAAAAAGGCAGTGGTGGATTTTGTGCACTCCCATATCATCTGCAGATTTGGGATCCCAAAAGTAATCATCACGGATAACGGTGCGAATCTTAATAGCAGCCTGATGAGAGAGGTATGCCAACAATTCAAGATTACACACCACAATTCCACCCCATATCGTCCCAAGGCGAATGGAGCGGTCGAAGCAGCCAATAAGAACATCAAGAAGATACTGCGAAAGATGGTGGAAGGATCCAGACAATGGCACGAGAGATTACCCTTTGCTTTGTTGGGTTACCGCACTACCGTCCGAACTTCCATAGGCACAACTCCTTATTTGTTGGTGTACGGAACTGAGGCCGTAATACCAGTGGAAGTCGAAATTCCATCCCTCCGAATTGTCGCTGAAGCCGAGATTGATGATGATGAATGGGTCAAAGCTCGATTAGAACAGTTGAGCTTGATAGACGAGAAAAGATTGGCAGCAGTGTGCCATGGTCAGCTGTATCAGAAGATAATGGCGAGAACATATAATAAGAAGGTACGCCCCAGGAAGTTCGAAGTAGGGCAGCAAGTATTAAAGAAGATCCTCCCACATCAGGTCGAGGCAAAAGGCAAATTCGCCCCAAATTGGCAAGGGCCTTATATTGTAACCAGAGTGTTGTCCAACGGTGCTTTGTGTTTGACAGATATCGAGGGGAGATGTGTCGACATGGCTATCAATTCTGATGCAGTCAAGAGATATTATGCGTAATTTCTTTAATTATGGCAATTTTTGGTTCGTTTGTTTGTATCTGGTATTTATTGGATAATGACATGACGGAGGCAATTCTTTCTTCTATCCAAACACTTTAACCCTTGTTTCCCCCTTTTGATCCTTAAGTTATTCTTTCATACCCCTCTTTTGGAATCACTAACGGAAAAGATATGAAAAGGGAAAGAAGAAAATAAATTTTTAAGGAAAAATGAAAAAAAAAGAAAAAAAAAGAAGAAGAAGAAGATAAAAACCACAAACCGGTGGGAACTACGTTTGACCTGATTCCTCAAGGAGGATACGTAGGCGCCTCACGGCTCGGTCATAGTGTGCATCATAGTGTATGTAGGATGCATAATGTACATAGTGTGCATAATAGGCACAGTGTGCGTAACGCACATAGCTCAACATAAGTGTAAAAAATAAAATTCCCCAAGCAAGAAAACTGGGGCAGAGGTTACGTTTTAAGTTCCAACAAAGGTTTGATTCCAAAAGTTGTAGCAGATCACCCATCAAATTATTTCATTTTGATAGCCTTTCTTTAGCCCCACACCAAAACCAACATCGACGTCCAAAAAACCTCCCGATCAATATCCAAGAGATGCCAAGTCAGGCAAATAAAGCCGAGAATAATACACCGATCCCCAGCAAAGAAGAGGATCATAAGACTGGGAATGAATTGAGGGTCAAAGGAATCTCCGGAAGAGAGGGTCGTATCGACAACACCCCGATTCCTCGACGAGGAAATAAAATGAGAGTTTTATCGGTGAAAACCTTCCCAGGCACCAAAAGGCGACGTAAGATGAGAGATATAAAATGAGAGAGTCTTATTGGTGAAACCTTCATAGGCACCATAAGGCGCCGAGAGCTGAGAGAAAAGAGAGAGTCTCATTAGTGAAAACCCCTCGAAGGGCACTATGAGGCAACAAGACAGATCAACAAAAGCGTCCACATTGGCAAAGAAATGGACACTCATTCATCCCCGGCAAGTCAGACCATCGGGCAAGTCGATTGATACAACTAGACTGGGTCGGGAATCTATGGTGCACGTCATGATCACGGGGACCAGTCATGTCATCCGGATAAGTTCTTCTGAATTTCTTTTCCCACCAAATATTGGTTTAGAAAGATTTTCTCCTTTTCTATCTTTTATTTCTCTTTTTAAAAAAATTATCTTGAAAAGGATTTTTCAAAGCTTACTACCAGAGACCGAAGGGGGATTCATCCAATGCAGGATAACCCCAACAGTCCTAAAGGCTGGCCCCAGGCAATGCAATGTTGTGCCCTGCAGTTTTGGAGGAAGTAAACTCCTAAAGGGAGTGGTTTCGGGAGTAAAAGCAGACTCCCACAGCATGTACTGTAAAGAGAAAGCAGAAAAGGGGATAAATTGAAAACCAATCCCCAGCAGGCCGGAAACCCCCAGCAAGCAATTTTGTCCACCAACCAATTATGGGGGCCATAGAGCAAGAAAAGGGGAAGAGAGGAAAAATCATCCGCCGGAAAGGCACCTCCTCCCACCACGATTAAAACTAACTAAATCCTTTTGTCTGCTGCAGGAAAACAAAGGATTGATGATGGCAGCAAGACGCAACGCCAGGGAAATCACTAAAAACCGGGGCAGAAAATTTCTGCCGATTGTCAAAAAAATTCTCGGAAGAACGAGGATACAATTTCAATACATTTAAGTTCTAGGTCGCCCACCAGTAAAATGCGGGAATACATTTAAGTTCTAGGTCGCCCACCAGTAAAATGCAGGAATACATTTAAGTTCTAGGTCGCCCACCAGTAAAATGCGGGAATACATTTAAGTTCTAGGTCGCCCACCAGTAAAATGCGGGAATACATTTAAGTTCTAGGTCGCCCACCAGTAAAATGCGGGAATACATTTAAGTTCTAGGTCGCCCACCAGTAAAATGCGGGAATACATTTAAGTTCTAGGTCGCCCACCAGTAAAATGCGGGAATACATTTAAGTTCTAGGTCGCCCACCAGTAAAATGCGGGAATACATTTAAGTTCTAGGTCGTCCACCAGTAAAATGCGGGAATACATTTAAGTTCTAGGTCGCCCACCAGTAAAATGCGGGAATACATTTAAGTTCTAGGTCGCCCACCAGTAAAATGCGGGAACACATTTAAGTTCTAGGTCGCCCACCAGTAAAATGCGGGAACACATTTAAGTTCTAGGTCGCCCACCAGTAAAATGCGGGAATACATTTAAGTTCTAGGTCGCCCACCAGTAAAATGCAGGAATACTTTTAAGTTTTAGGTTGCCCACCAGTGAAATGCGGGCATGCATTTCATAATTTTGCATTTAAGCAACTTTTGGTTTTATATTACAGATTTTGGAATCAGTAACCCCACCTGAAGGCGGAAGGTTACAACAGAGATCCCCAGGCAGGAAACAATAAAATCCCCAGCACCAAGAAGCAGAAGGCTGCAAAGGCAAGCGCGCGATTCAAAAGGAAGAAGGAACGCGTCTCGAAAGAAGCAGCTTGGGAACGTTATAGCATGCCCAGCATCACAATTTTGATGAAGAAAGCCATACCACTGAAGAAACCATTGAAAGGCTTAAAGAGGAGGGCCAGGTTCCCAGCAGATCAAGCGAAATGATGAAAACTGGCATTCAGAAAAGGCGAAGGACCAGTATCATCCCCCAAATTCACAAAATAAAGGCATCGGAGGAAAGCGCTAGCCGACAAGAAAGCAAGACAACAAGAACAAGTTGAAGATAGATGAGATCTCATGATCCATAGTCTAGCTTAGCTTCTTGTTTTTCCTTTCAGAACAATGTAACAAGGAGATCGGTGAGCGGTAGCATCCCTACAGCAGCATGCAACAGCGCACAACAGCAGCGAGCACTACAGTCACACGGTAGTCCCAGCTACCAAAATTTCCCGAACTACATTGACCTGATTCCTGTTCAGCCCAGGATATGTAGGAAACCTCTGAAGCAAAGGTTCGGTCAAATCTTTTTCAAAAAATGCTTCACACGGAGTACTCAGACGAGCAAAAATCGCCCGCTTTATCTTTGCGCGAAAACCCTTCGTGTCTTCGGGCAAAGAGGGGCAGCTGTAAGCACGTGATTTTTGCTTCACGGACAATCGCTCCAAAAGAAAACAAAAATAGTGACCAGTGACCTCGCTGTACAAATTTTCAATTTTTCATGACATGTGCTGCTAGTCATTTGTGGTTCGGCCCATTTTGCATTTGATCTTATCAATCAAAATACAAAGTATGTCTGTCATGGTAATCAAACCGTAATTCGGTTGTTGAAAGAAAATTCAAAATATATATATATATATATGCATCGTTCGTTCTAGGTTGTGATTTAACTTACTTAAACATTTTAATATGGTGTGATAATTGTGTTGAAGTGTTACATTGTTGTTTGTTTTAATTTCATTTTATTTATTTATTTATTATTTCATTTTGTTTTAAAATTAGAGAACAAAGAAAATAGTGATGAAAATCGGTTTGGGCCCAAGAAATGAAACAAAAATAGGCCCAAAACCGGCACACAAGGACCTAGTCCAAGTCAGGCCTGCCCAAACACTGATTCAAACGACGCCGTATCAGCGTCCTTATCAGAACCGTTGATCTGACTCAAACAAACGGTCCTGATCAGGTTGCTCACTTCACCTCAACGACGCCGTTTCAGGCAAGTTGATCTGAGCCGTCTAACTCTTTTGATCCAACGGACCCAGGCCTTCCCCCTAAACCCGTCAAGTCTTGACCCGATCCAGCCTTACCCGGTCTCACCCACTATCACACCCAAACGACACCGTCTTCCCTAAGTGAATAGATCCTGGCCATAGATCTCATTTGATCCAACGGCTAGGATCTAAACCCCTAGATCGTATATAAGCTTTCTATCGTACCCCACGCCCCCTATCCGAACCCCCCTCCACTCATCGTCTTCACCAAACACTGAACCCCCCCGAAACCCTAGCAGCCGCCCTGATTTCCCTTTCACCAGAACCCGGCGGCATGGACGCCGGTGACCACCTCCTGAACACCCTAGGACCACCTCACCACACCAAACCCGAATCTGTTACCCCCTAGCCTCGAATCACCTTCCTTCATCTCGAATCTTCATTTGAAGATTCGAGTCGAACTCTGACCTATACCAAACCTCACCATATCCGTACCAGACACTCCCCTGACCTCCCTCGTGACCAAACCAAGCTTGGTTTGGTCCGAATCTACCAACAACTCCTAGAATCTCAAATCTGAGAATCCAAACCTTAGAACACAAGAACCTGGGGAATCCGGCCAGTCTTAAC
Source organism: Nicotiana tabacum (assembly GCF_000715075.1). NCBI lineage: Eukaryota > Viridiplantae > Streptophyta > Magnoliopsida > Solanales > Solanaceae > Nicotiana > Nicotiana tabacum. The sequence continues at coordinate 52,825,772 of NC_134089.1, read as the reverse complement.
AGGGTTTTGAGGTCTAATAGACCTTAGTCAAGGTGTTCTCGTTTGAGAACACCCTGATTAAAGTTTGTTCGGCCTCAAATGGTCAAAGTTGAGTCAGACTTGGGTCGACTTTGTTTGGACATTTTTCGGTAAGTTTTTCTTTGCCTTTCTGTTTTATTCGAGTGCTAATTAAGTTGTTAGCATGTTTTGTTGTGTTTGTTTGTTATTTCTGGTATTTTTCTTAATTCCTTCCACCTTTGTAAGGCCTTTATTTGGCCGTTGGTTTTCTGTGTGTGTTCTGAATGTATTCTGTGATATACATGCTCGTCAATTAGATTAATCGTCAAATAAGTTAATTCATATAGGTTCCCAGTAATTGAACAAAAGATGTCTGAAGTCATTCGGGACCCTGTACGTGTTGTTTATATGAACGACTGATTATTACCTATTATATTTAGTATAGTCGACTCGATAAACGTCGTCGATTAGTTTTCTATGACTAAATGTTCAAATGAACTAATAATTTCACATGACTAATTGAACCATGTCACTGATTGAATGCCCGACATTGTTTGAAATGGGTTTGTTTGCATTGCAAAACGACTGAAAAGATGCAGTCCAGGGCAGTTCTGAATTTGAACTTTCAGAAGTTCAAAATGCCCTGATGCTGCAATGGGTTTAGGGCAGTAATAATCAAGGTTTAACAAGGGTAGTCTGGGGTTCAAAAAGAACCGAAAAAGCTTAGTTTAAGTGAGCTGACAAGTAGGGTATTGAATTAGGATTAAATTAATATCAATGGGGAACAAGACATAAGAGCATGGGAATTAAAATGAATACTTAAATGAACCCATAACTCTTGAACAAAATGAATAAGCCAAGCGTGGGGAACAAAATGGCTGGCATCAAGAAGATGCTTAGGCATGGGGTTTAATAGGTATGGGCAGTCTGCAATTGGCAGAATCCAGGCAGCTTGACTGCACTGGTTTGTTTGGCTTATAAATAAGCTATTTTCAGAACTTAAAAGGGGCTGGACATTTTTAGTCTTCAGAGAAGAAAAAACAAAAAGAAATTTTTCAAAGCATTTTTACAAAACATTGTCCAAAACTGCACAAGGAACTAAGTTGTTTAAGCTGTTCTGGCCAAGTCAGTTATTCTAACTGGGGTTATTATTGTTCCATTAAGAGAAGGCTGTGTGTCTTCTGCTGTGATTGTTACTGCACTGAGCTTTCTGTGTGTTGTGGATTGAGTTTTAGCCTCCCTGATTGTCGGAACTGTACTGTTTATTTGCTGATCTTTGTGGTTATTGGATTTTCTGTTGCTGTTACATTCGATATCCTGGGTTTCCTGCTGTCTCTCTGCTCTGTTTTCTGGGATTGTCTGTTCATTGCTCGATCGCTTGTTGAGCTTCATCATTGTGGTTGTGTTGGTTGTTGCTGTGTTGTGTTGTTTACCTGCTGCTGCTGTGCTTGCTGTGTACCACTCAGCTGATCCTTTTCCTTCTTTTGTTCTCTATACCAGGTACACGACTAATACACTGTCAATGTAATTGGAAAGTTGAGCATGAATACGAAAGAAAAGACCTGAAGAATGTCTTTTATACATAGATTGTTACATTAAATATCATGTAATGTAGAATAATTTTCATTCCTGTTTGGATACTGGAAGTAGCCTGCATGCCTAGTATATATCAATGTAGATTAGTTGAATGTTAGTTTATATATGTATGTTGTTAGGTGAAAATATTCCCAATGCAATAGGTTGTATCCCAGACTTGGTTTAATTGTGTAACATATCATTTAATACATGCCAAGCATGAAATTATCCATTACTAGCTAAGTTCATCTCCTTTGGATGAATTGATTTGTTATAATTATGGATCAGCCACACCTTTAGAACAAAGAACACAAGTTTACGGTCTCAACCTCACAGAGGTTGAGCCCAGGTAGAAAGGGACCAAGCAGGTCCGCATCAGATGAACAGCGGCCCAGGTCTGGCCCATCTCGCATGAGCTGGACTTGGGTCCATAAGGTTCGATCAGCTGTCCGTATGCGTAGTCACGTTTTCTTATTCTATAAAAGCATTTTGAATCCTGCTATAAATAACTTGCAAGCATGTAATTAACTAAGACTATCTCTGTTTTCAATTAGTAGAGACAAACGCGACAAGAAACGTAGTTGCTATAGGATATCCCTTTTAAAAAAAATAAGAATGAGATGAGCCTCGCCGAATAAAAACACAAATTGCGGGGCCCTCAGTAAATACTTGTTTAAAATTACTTAGAATTCAGGAGGGCCGTTTAGCGAATTTCACGGCCTCCGCAAAAATAATAACGCGATAATCTCTTTAGGCGCGTGTTTAATAATTTACTTTCTTAAGCTTGGGTGCGCATTTCATGCGACCCAAATCCAAATCTCAAAACGTCAAATAAAATGCGTTCCGGATTGTGGGTGCATTTCATGTGACGCAGTCCAAAGACGTGTTTTAAGCGATGTTCACATTCTTGTAAAAACAATAATAATGAAAGCGGTAAAAAGTTAAAATTTGCGCATAAGTTCACATTTATATAAAATCAGATAATCAACCCGAATATAACAGTTGAGCGACCGTGCTAGAACCACGGAATTCGGGAATGCCTAACACCTTCTCCCGGGTTAACAGAATTCCTTATCCGGATTTCTGGTACGCAGACTGTAATATGGAGTCATTCTTTTCCTCGATTCGGGATTAAAATTGGTGACTTGGGACACCCTAAATCTCCCAAGTGGCGACTCTGAAATAAATAAACCAATCCCGTTTCGATTGTCCTTTAATTGGAAAAACTCTCTTGCACCCTCTCGGGTGCGTAAAAAGGAGGTGTGACAGGGTTGAGGAGCTAAAATGGGCAGAAAACTGGACAAGAAGTAAGAAGTGACGGTGCAGTTGGGGCTGTTTTGGGCCAAAAAATCAACAAAATATTTCATCCGGTTTACTATGCAAGCAAGACCATGAATGAGGCTCAAAGAAACTATACAGTCACCGAGAAAGAATTGTTGGCTATTGTGTTTGCTATGGAAAAGTTTCGACCTTACCTTATGGGGGCCAAAGTTATAGTGCACACCGATCATGCCGCCCTTAGGTATTTGATGACCAAGAAAGACTCCAAGGCGAGATTGATGAGATGGGTGTTACTTCTTCAAGAGTTTGATCTAGAAATTGTTGACCGGAAGGGTAGTGAGAATCAAGTGGCGGACCACTTGTCTCGTTTGGAGGAGGAGGGGAGGCCTTGTGACGGCCTTGAGATCAATGATTTATTTCCTGACGAACAACTCCTTGCGGTGTCAATGAAGGATATGCCATGGTTTACCTATGTTGCCAATTACCTTGTGACCGGAATAATCCCGTGTGAGCTCTCTTCTAACCAAAGGAAGAAGCTCAAGCGGGATAGTTTGGATTTCTATTGGGATGAGCCATACTTGTTCAAGATTTGCACAGACGGTGTGATTCGACGATGTGTCCCGGAGGAGGAACAATTGGGTATTTTGGAGGCTTGCCATTCCTCTCCCTATGGTAGCCATCATGGTGGGGCGAGAACGGCTTCTAAAGTGCTTAGTTGAGGATTTTACTGGCCTACCTTGTTTAAAGATGCGGGCGATTTGGTGAAGAGATGTGATGAGTGCCAAAGAGCCTGCGAAATTTCTAAAAGGGATGAGATGCCCCTCAATACAATTCTCGAAGTGGATATTTTTTATGTTTGGGGGATCGATTTCATGGGTCCTTTTGTGAGCTCTTGTGGGAACACTTACATTCTCGTGGCGGTGGACTATGTCTCAAAATGGGTTGAAGCCGTGACATTGCCCAACAATGAAGCCCAGAGTTTTGTGGCATTTTTCAAAAAGAGTATCTTTACAAGGTTTGGCACTCCCAGTGCTATCATTAGTGATGGGGGGTCCCACTTTTGCAACAAGGCTTTTGACACGTTGCTTTCTAAGTACGGTGTCAATCATAAGGTTTCGACCCCCTATCATCCTCAAGCTAGTGGCCAAGTGGAAGTCTCCAACAGAGAAATTAAGAGTATCTTGTCTAAAACTGGCAATGCTAATAGGACCGATTGGTCAAAAAAGTTGGATGACGCTCTTTGGGCTTATCGGGCGGCCTACAAAATTCTGAATTGGTATGTCACCGTATCGGTTAGTGTTTGGGAAAGCTTGTCATCTTTTGGTGGAATTAGAGCACAAGGCCATGTGGGCTTTGAGGAAGTTGAACTTGGAATGGGATGTTGCGGCAAATCTGCTGGTTGAACAACTTAATGAGCTTGATGAGCTTAGATTCCATGCCTACTCCAGCTCGTCCTTGTACAAGGACAAAATGAAGTACTTTCACAACAAATATGCTCGGGGCAAGGAGTTCAAGGTTGGAGATATGGTTCTCTTGTTCATTTCCCGGTTACGTCTATTTTTGGGTAAGCTCAAGTCAAAGTGGAGTGGGCCGTTTGAAGTTGTGTTCGTGACCCCATTTGGTGCTCTTGATCTAAGGAACAAGAATGGTGAAGTATTCAGAGTCAATGGACATCGGGTCAAGTATTATTTTGGGAAATTCGATGATAGCCACGTGGTGGCACTTCTCTATCTAAAGTGATGTGCTGGTAGCATACGTCGTGCCGCGATGTTAAATCAGGCGCTGTTTGGGAGGCAACCCATGTTTTTTTTCCTTTTTGTTGTTTTCTGTGTTTTCTTGGTAGTGTAGGTTTGATTTTTTAGCTAACTGATTATGAGATGTTGCAAGGATTGAGTTGATGCAGTGCAAAATAGTTTGAAAAAAGAGTTGAACAGTCTCTGAAGATTGCCAGTGCGACCGCGGTTGCTTTTGTGCGGTCCGCAGTGGTGATGGTCAAAAGTGGTGCTCTCTGAAGTTTGCCACCGCGACCGCATTCCATTTAGTGCGGTCCGTGGTGGACCTCCGCGGTCGCGGTCTGTTTTTTGAAGACCGCGGAGGTTGCCTACTCAAGCTTCATTTTGAACAAACCTAGCGCGGTCCGCGGTCGGTTTTGTGCGACCGCGCTGGTAGGTAAGGCTAGGTCCCACTGTTTTCTATAAATAGAACTCATGGGTCACTATTTACCTTTTTCGAACTTTTTACGCTTAGAGAAATAAAAGTACTGTTCATAACCTCTCTTGACCGTGATTCTTGCTTAAGATTGACTAATTACATTTCATTTTCTCATCTGGTAATGTTTCATTCAGTCCTTGTACATTTACTTGATTAATTTTGTTTTATTTTATTATCATGAGCTCATAACTTCTTTTTCTTCTCGTTAGTTTCTTCTTCTTTATTTAATTATTAGCTTATGGTAGTTTTAAATGCTAGATTTGTGTGCTAAATATGCATAATGGTTGGGCAAGTGAGTAGGGACAAAGCAGGTGAACAAATTTGAACAATTGTGCAAAAAAACACCCTAAGTTAGTGCCTGTGCAAATTACTCTCCGCGGTCGCCTTTGTGCGGTCCGCGGTGCCCTGACGCGGTCCGCATTACCATTTTGCGCGGACCGCGGTGCCCAAGTTACTGAAATTGAACCTATGCCTAGCGCGACCGCATTGCACTTTATGCGGTCCGCGCTGGCCCACCGCGGCCGCATTGCTTCTTTGTGCGGGCTGCGGTGGTTGGATTCAGAGAGATAGTGTTACAGACCTCACCTTAGTACGGACCGCAATTGCTTTTATGCGATCTGCGGTGCCCCCAATGCGGCCGTAGTACTTTTTATGCGGACCGCGGTGGGGAGATTCAGAGAGATATTTTCCAGGGCCTTGTCCTAATGCGGACCGCGATTGCCTTTGCGCGGTCCGCGGTGCCCCCAGTGCGGCCGCACTCCTGTTTGTGCGGGCCGCGATATTCTGTTTTGTACTGTTTTTGCAACCTATAATCTACTGTCTACAATTAATTTTCAACCCTTTTTTCACTGCCTGTGCTGATACTAACCATGTTAGATGTGTATGCTTGCAGATAATGGTCAAACAACGAGGTGGAGGTGCCAAACAAACCTGCGCGAGGTAGTTCCTCCCGGAGAGGGAAGCAAAGGATGGTAAAACTCACTCCCCAGGCTAGAAAAAACATAAAAGAAATGAGGAAAGCAATCAAAGCGGCTGATAGAGCCATTGACAACTCGAGGAGTGAGTACGAGCCCTCCCGGAAGATCTCTTCAGATTCAGTTCCTCTTTACATCCCGTATCCAGAGAACGCCATACATAGAGACACTCCTCCATATTCCCCCGATGCTTGAGCTTCAATCAACATTTCTTCTGGGTCGTCTGAGGGCTCAGCGGCAGGTAGTGTGGATGAATACTCTACCTCTCCCACAACGTCTCTATCAGGAGAGGGTGCTCGGGGTAATGAGGGAGATAAGGAGTTATCTGGGGGTGGTGTGCCTCAGGTTGGGGGTGTTGATCGGACTAGGAATCCTGCTGTGTGGTAAGATAGATTCGTCAGCCAGGTGGCGTTCCACATGTTTAGGGAATGGTGGCCGACACGGAAATTGATTCTTGAGAGGAGTTTCATTGACAGAGACCTCCTACCCTTACACCTCAATGTACATAGACAGTTTCAGGCTCGAGTGGGTTGGGAGTTCTTTAAAGATAATTGTGTGAAGGCGAATGAGCATATGTTCAAGGAGTTTTATAGCAATGTGGCCCACATCTTGAAGGGCACTAAGGTGACCAAAGTGAAACAAAAATGTGGTATTTATCGGGAAGGCAATAAATGAATACCTGGGGTTCAATGATGAAGATAACTCCCTTTACAATGAAAAGTTGGCAATGGGCGAGGAGGTTCGTCCGTGGTTAGCTTCATACCTGGAAATCCCGGGTACGGTTCCAGAGTGGTTGCAAGCAGGGGCCAAAATACTTCAGAGAACTTTCAACTTTGAGGCTAGAGGGTGGTTGAATTTTGTGTGCAGTCGGCTCGACCCCGCTACCCATGATCAGACTATTCCACTTGCCCGGGCTGTTCTTATTGCTTCTATTATGGCAGGGTATCCTATTAACGTGGGAAATGTGATGTCCCGCATCATTTTTGTAGTGGGGGTTGAGCATGACCGGAACTACCCTTTTCCCAGCACCCTCACTACGTATTTCCGGGACCTGGAGGTGGAGAAGAGACATTTTGATGTAAAGGTCAAACATGTGACTCCATTTTCATGGTACAGTTTGAAGGGATCAGACAACCCCAAGGACAAAAATTACAAGCCGCCTGCTTCTGCCCCAACTGGCCAGTCTGAAGAGCCAGTTGCGCTAGAGCCCTCCACTGAGTCTACTTCCACAGTTGTTGACATGCCTCCCGGACCATCCACTTCTGCTGGTCCCTCGACTTCAGCTGGCCCGGGGATTCCATCTTCCCGGGCCCATCCTATCACCGCCCACCAGCTGAGCCAGACACTTCATAGTTTGAACAACTGGATGGCGACTGCTTCATCCATGTTGTCCACCTTGCCTTCTACCGTTGCGGCTCAGTCGGCACTACATCCAGTGCAGGTGCCCCAGTCTATCGAGGATTCATTTAAGGAGATTCTTGCCAACCAGCAAAAGATCCTCGATTCTCAGGCTGCCTTGGCTAAGGCAGTGGATTCACATGGCAAGGCCCTGAAAGAGCTTGCCAGAGAGCACAAGAAGTTGCGCAAAACATGGGCTTCCAAGGAGTCTGTGAAGGCACTGAGGGAGGATGTTGACAAACTGAAGGCAGACCAGCTGCCTTTAGATTTGCTATTTGAGGATCCAGCCCCAGCAACAGCACCAGTAGCAGAGCCACAGCAAGAGCAGACACAGAGGCTTCCAAAGAAGAAGAGGAAGCTCCCTAGTGCAAATGAGGTGATCATCCAGTTGGCGGACCCACCGGAGGTTTCCCCCAGTCAGCCACAAGATGTTCCAGATATTCAGCCCATACAGGTCCAGGCCCTAGTCCCAGCAGCTGAGCAGCAGGAGACCGGGAACCAGCCTGAGGTTCCCGTACATACAGAGGACCATGGGACCACTCATATTCCCATGCAGACAGACGAGGCTTAGGGAGCTCCTACATCCTTTCCTTTTGATTTCTTGATGCTTATTTATTTAGTTGGCATTGGGGACAATGCCAACTTTTATTTGTGGGGGTGCGCCCTACTTTTTATCCGGATGATTGTATATATTAGTTGACTTAGTTTAAGTTTCTGTTGATTTTTTTTTATTTGGTCTGTATATAACTTTACATTTAGTTACTTTTATCGCACTTTTTATCTTCTCTTTGGTCTGTATATAAAGTCACATTTTTGTATATATATTCATCCCCCGTTGTATATTCTAATCCCCTATTGTAAATATTCATTCTATTTTCTATTTTCGTACAATTTTTTAATTCTTAGCTTAGTAGATAGGCTCGCAGCCTTTTTGTTTCGGTTTTGGCGCTTTCAATAAACCCTTAGTTTTCTTAATACCACGGTACTTTCCAAGGGTAGAGTATTGTGCGAACCGGGTGGCTCTTCCCGATGATGGATGACGTGACAACCTTCTTAAGGGTTTGAGTCCGTTTTTTATTTTTCTCTTATTTTTAGTAGTTTATAGTTAAGGGTACCTCAAGCAAAGCTTCACTTAGGCCTAACACATTTGTCTTTGATCCCATGGTCAAAGACAAGGGGTTGTGTTTAGGATGGTGAAAGTAGTGACCTTGAGACTCTTGTTTTGACCAAACAAATATCATGTGATCTTTCGGAACTATTGTGTACTCAATCGTGTCTAAGGTTGTTGTGGGCCCCCGACTCTATGTCTTTAGCAATCCTTGAGTGTGTGTGGTGAGAAAATCGAATTGTGAGTCCAAGTCCCGAGCCAATTGTCTAGAAGTTGCTCTGAATGTTAGTTGAGGCAAAATTTTGAGTGAAATTCGATTTGAGAAGTGATTATATGCTCTCCTTGATCCAAACAATAGTCGAACAATTCCATAGCCTACCAATGATATAATCTTTAGCTAACCCTTTTGAGCCTTAACCCTTTTTCTTTCAAGAACCAATGCTACAAGTCTTTACCCGTTCTAAATTATACCCTCTCTTGGCACCCAAATCGTCCCTTAAGTAATGGTAAAAGTCTAAGTTTGGGGGGGGAGAGACAAGAAAGGAAACAAAGTGATAAAAGGAAAAAAAAAGGAAAGGAAGGCGATGAAAAAGAAAGAAATAAAAAGACAAAAAGAAAGGCCAATGTGCAAAGAATAAAATGGGATTCAAGAAAAACAAAAGTGAAAAAGGTGTGAAAAAAGTAGAAAAAGGAGAAATGCTTTGAATTGCATAAGAAAGAGTGACAATGTGTCTCTCTAACCCATTGAAAAGAAGTGAAATACTCAAAGAGTCAAAGAGAATTGTGCCAGAATGAATCTAAAGAAGTGCTTAAGGGAAGATGGAAACAACTTTTCCTACCCTGAACCAAAAGCCTTCACATTGACTCCACAAAAGCCCTATATGATCTTGAGTTGGATGACGCTCGCATTAGTGGATACTTACATGAGGGTCAAGCATATGGTACTTAGAATCGGACTTGTGAGATTTTCTTGAGAGAGAGAGACGAGTGACTTCCCATTAACCTTGGTTTGCGTGCTTATACTCTAAAAGGTGAGGTTTGCTTAGGGAGAGTTGAGGATGTGTGAGTTTGGGGTCCACATCGACCAAAGTCTTTGAGAGAGTTCTTTGATGTAATGAGTCAATTCTTGATGCTCTTGTGTCACACTTGATCCATAGTTTTTCAAAGTTTAAATTTTGTTAATGATCCATTTGTATTGAGGGCAATTGTTAGTCCCAATTGATGCTTGTTGAGGTTACTTTAGGACAGCTGGAATTACTTGGATTTTCCTTTAAGGGGTGGGTCTTATTTTGTTTGCTTGAGGACAAGCAAAGGTTTAAGTTTGGGGAAGTTGATAAATTAGGATTTTAACATATTTTATGCCCCTACTTGCCTATGCTTTGATCATATATTGTTACAAAATAGTCCTAAAAGGCTCACAAGTTATGCTTGATAGCAGGTTTGATCGACAAAGTGACGAAATGTCAAAGATCGGCTCAAAAGGTAGTGAAACCTGCTCAAGTATCAAAGACCAAGAAATTTAAGAGAAAAATGACTAGTGCGGACCGCGCAAAGTGGAATGCGGATGCACTAGGTAGTTCAGAGAGTTGGTGGATCAGGCTAGAATAAGTGCGGTCGCGGTATACATCTCGCGGTCCGCGGTGAAGGCTCCACGGCCGCACTACTCTTTTGTGCGGTCCGCGGTCATGAGGTTCAGAGAGATAAAGTTTGCAAAGCCAGTGCCATGCGGTCCGCGATCGTGGTTGCGCGGACCGCGCTAGCTCTCTCTGCGGCCGCGGTCCGTTCTACATGGTCCGCGGAGTCCACGTTCTGAGAAGCAGAAGTGAGCCCAGTGCAGCCGCGCTCCATTTAATGTGGCCCGCACTGACCCCGCAGGGGTATTTTTGTCCAGTTTTTCTAGCCTAGTATAAATAGAACATTTTACCAGTTTTTAGGTTATCGGATACATCAGTGGAGAGCTGCGCTCGTGAGAACGTATTTTGTAGCCATTTTTGGCACTTTTGCTTTACATTTACTATAGATTCTTGTAATTTAATTTAAGCAATTAATTAATATGCTTAGTTCTTCATCTATTTCTTCAATTTCTTTATCTAGCATGAGTAGCTAAACCCATTAGCTAGGGTTGTGGCTCAACCCTAGTGTGGGTAATTGATGGGTGTTGCCATCTAGTGTTAGATTTACTATGGGTGTTTGCTATTTGGGTTGATTTGATGTTTTAATCTAGAATTGGTGGTTGCAAACACTGATTCAAGCTTTGTGGGTTTAACTCTTCTTGAGAAAGAGAGCCTATGACCCCAAAAATTGACCCAACAAGGAATTGGGATGGACTCATGAGAAAAGATAGTCTCAATTAACGGGTTAAACCTCGAGAGAGTAATTACCCTACTTGAACCCTAGTTGCTTGGTCTAATTTGCCTACCCATTTGGTCTCGAGAGAGTCAATTGGGCAAAATCACTCTCTCTACTGAGAGGTGTGAGAGTGGGTAAAATTGTGCAACAGTTGTAGCATAAGCCCCAATTATGCCAATCGAACCTTAGTAACATCTACCCGTCAATTAGCCACTTAGGTAGTGTCACGACCCTAGTGCCCATCTTCCCATTAGATACAACTTAGCAATATTCTCATAGCATAATTTAGTGTTAATCAATAGTTTTACAAAAATAGTTATAATTTGAAAACCCAGAAATGTTTGAAGTGACATTAGGAGTACAAACACATCTCTAGGATAGATAGACAATCCAACTCCACTACTAGCTCCCTGAGGAATTCGATCCCGACCCTCATATCGGGTAAAAGCTATTGTGACCCGCTCTACCTACCTTAGTGTAGCGTCGAGTTGGTCGTGATCAGTACACATTGTTTTCGTACTCATGCTACACTTGTTGTGCAATTTTGTTGCACAAGCTCATGTATGTCTAGTGGCCTAGTTTGGCGCAGCGGCATGGTCGATATAGAGACTTAGGTGAGCTACACTCCTCGGTACGACTCGCAGCCAACAGAGTCTCCTTCAGAGTACTGTCCAATTTGTATTTCGGACGGTTATTGTATTACATTGTTTCCTAGAAATTGCTCATGCATTTGTGACACCGGGTTCTGGGATGATTATGGGATTATTCAATATTAAGTTTGTTAAAGACATCATTATTAGTTCAGTAAATTTCATTATTTATTGTTTAATGTATAAAAGAAATAATTTCAATAAATACTAAAATGAGAATTTAATTAACTTCTTGGTGTTGGCTTGTCTGACAGTGGTGTCCAGCGCCATCACGACCCTTAGTGGATTTTGGGTCATGACACACGTGATGGTATGAGGCCTTGTTTGAAGATATTTGTGGCTGAAAATGAGTTTGAAGAAGTGGCTGAAGTTCCAGTTGAAAGGTCTCATAAAGGTTCAATGTCGCAGCTGCACCACCACCACCACTACCACCACCAACACAACCACCAATTTTAGAAGTAACGCAGGAAATAATAGTGAAAGATGGCTTTAGTAGATTCAGTTATAGGTTGAATGATTTTGGTGACAATGAAATGAACTCGTATGGTCCGAAAGATGTAGATGGAGCGGAAGAACTCCCTGATATTGTCAGTCGGGCAGTTAGAGATGAAGGCTTGGTGGAATTTTTAGCGACACAATATAACCACCCTGATGGTACAGATTTTTTCCTTGGAAAATACCTCGACAACGAATTGGATCTAGTGAAACAGTTGGAACTTGCTTATGTGAATATTCATTTTACGTTTCGTGTGAAGAAGAGTAGTAGTAAATAACTTTGGTGGAATGCTGATATGTGAGTTGCCCGTGGAAGTCACGCGCTTTGAAGTACGAGAGTTATGATATTTTTTTATTACCAAGTACCATGGAGAGCACACATGCGCGGTCCAACACATATCAAGTTGTCATCCTAACGCATCATTGAAGGCTTTGGATGTGAATTACCTGGAGCGGTATATTAATGGCAAAGGCTCATCCCCGTCAGATCAAAATGATGCTAGTTTTGGAGATTTTTACCAAAATCTTACTTATTGGAGGAGCTGGAAGGTAGTAAAATAGCTAAGACTATGATCAGACGTGCTTAGGAGGAGGGGTATTCTTTTTTGGAAGCATATCGCCATGTTATTCCGACGTATAATGAAGGAAGTATTATTTATTTGAAGGTTGATGTTAAGTTTCCTTTTAGATATTTTTTTCTTATATATTTGAGCTTTCATTAAGAGATTATCGCATATGAGAAACGAAAGTGGATCTAGAATTTTTAGTACATGGGTGCACTACTAAAAAGGGAGGAAAAAATATATTAACTGGGAATTGATCTTTATTCCTCTTGGTAAATAACTCAGCCTTTAACCAAGTGCACCATTCAACCTTCTTGAAGCGTTGCTGCCAATAATTAATATTCTACTAATTTTATAAAATATGTATATAAAATATCTAATTTTGTGAAGAGATCATGGGTTCACGTGCCGCATAATTTTGTATATAAATCCGCCCCTGACGAGAAAGGTTATTGTTGTTGACGAGACATTTATAAATGGCGGGTATGGAGGTTGCTTGTTTTCTACAGTGGCACAAGATACAGAGAATCACATTTTTCTAATTGCATTTTCTGTAGTCAATAAGGAGTGCGATAATTCTTGGACCTGCTTTTATGAACAATTGCGGCACATTATTAACGACAATGATGAACAACAACAACAACAACGACCCAGTATAATCCCACAAGTGGGGTCTGGGGAGGGTAATATGTATGCAGACCTTACCCCTACCCCGAAGGGTAGAGAGGCTGTTTCCAGGATAACGACAATGATGAAGTGTGGATTATTTCTGATCGACATATATTCTATTGGCAATGGCTTTAAAAAAGTTTTTACTGTCGCTCATCATGATTTTTGAACGCGTCACATTGCTTAAAATATGCGCAAGAAATTTCATTGTGGAAATTTATTAAGCATTTCTTTTTGCCGCACATTCATACAATACAAATGAATTCTTTGACCATTTTCAGCAAGTGTGTGATAAAAGTAGGAAAATAGCTAACTGCCTTGCGAATGAAATTGGGTTCCGAAAGTAGAGAAGTATCACGACCCAAAAATCCCTCTTTAAGGATAGTGATGGCACCTAGTCTCTAAGACTAGGTAAGCCTAATGCATGTTGAGATTAACAGAGTTTAAGCAAATTAAATCATTAAATAGAAACTCATAAAATATAACATTAGCGAAAACTGATCAACAACCAAAACTGGTAGTATGGAGTCATAAGCTCTACTCAGAGTACACTAGAAATCTCAAATACATCACTGTTTTGGAATACAAATAATAGTAATAAAACCAACAATAGAGGGTGACTCCGAGGCTTACAAGCGGAATATCAAGTATACCTTGAAGTCTCCGCAATTCTAGCTCAACTATTTATCATCCGACACGATCCGAGGTACCTGGATCTACTCAAAATGTGAAGAAGTAGTATAAGTATACCACAAATGATACCAGTAAGTATCAAGGCTAACCTCAGTGGAGTAATGATGAGTTTCAAGTCAAGACACTCTCTAGACATGTAATCTGTGCAGAAATATCAATATAGAACTAACAACGGAAAGCATAATCAATAAATGGAAACAAAAGCAAGCATGTGATAACACGAAAATTTAACCAAAACAAGCAAAACAAAAAGTGAAATCAGTTAAGGAACCAAAGATATGTTCAAATAATCAAACTGTTCCAGCATAAGAATAACAACATGAATCACCCCGAGGTACCATACCTCATAATAAAAAAATGACAAGTCACCCTTATGACACCGCGTGATCTTCACATTTTAAAATATTTTTCCCGAAATAACTTCATGTGTTTTAGCCCCATTATCATGTTGCATGTGCATCAATATGATGTATTTGCCCTTACTTGCTCCACACGCATAAGCCCCCCTTATCTCGTTGCATGCACATCAATATACACACCACCCTTATGACAACACATGTGCATCTCAATCACAACAATCAACCACATACCATATACCCATATGCCACAACATTGCTCAAACAACAATACCAATGACACAACAATACATAGCCCACGGCACAACAACAACGTATATGTAAGGACTTGATCGGTCGTTTTGAGCTCTAGTATTGAGTTTGGTAGTTTTAGGTCTTGAGTGGCTTCATATTATGTATTATGACTTGCTTGTATGGCCGATTTTGATTTTCAGGATTCTAGATTGATTTGGAAGAATGATTCTTGTTTTAGGAGCTTAAGTGGTAAGAGTTGACTGGAGTTTGACTTTTATGTAGATAACTCCGGAATGGTATTTTGATAATTCTAATAGATTCGTATAATGATATTGGAATTAGGTTTATATCCGTATTGGGATTTGGAGGTTCGTAGGTTGATTTGATGCTTTTTGGCGAAAGTTGAAAAGTTGATAGTTTAGAAGTTTGACTGAGAGTTGGCTTCGATGTTATCGGGTTGGGATTGTGATTCTAGGAGTTGGTATAGCTCTGTTTTATAATTTGGTACTTGCATGCAAATTTTGAGGTTATTCCGAGTTGATTTGATATAATTCGGGGGCCAGTTGTAGAATTAAAAGTTCATTAGTTCATTAGGCTTGAATTGAGGTGCATTTTACAGTTTTGATATTGTTTAATATGATTTGAGGCCTCGATCAGTCCCGCATTATGTTATAAAACTTGTTGGTATCTTCGGACGGGGTCCTAGGGGCCACGGGTGTGTTTCGGACATGCTACAGGCCATTTCTCTTTGTTTTGGATTTGCTGATAGCTGGTGTCTAGTATTCTTCTTCGCGATCGCGAAGAGTAAGGCACGATCGCGTAGGGTGTTTGGTGACTGGCCGTTATTCCTTCTTCGCATTCGTAGTGAAAGGTTCGCAATCGCGGACCTATGGACTATTGACTCAGCGCGTTCGTGATGGGTTGCCGTGATCGCGTAGTGGGCGACCATGCTTGAAAGGTCAAGCCCTTGTTCTTCGCGTTTGCATTTTTTTGTACACGATCGCGTAAGCTCGGGATTAGGTGCATCACGTTCCCGCCCCTGGTATCATGTTCACATAGTGCTTTTGTAGGGTAGAGGTTTTTTTTCTTTGCGATTGCGATTAAAGTTCCGCGATCGCGATGTACAAATACCCGGACAGAATTATAAGTACTCTATTTCAGGGGCTTTTGTTATTTTATTACTTTTTAAGTTAGAGAGCTCGGTTTTGGGGATTTTGGAGGGATTTTTCTGTTTTGGATTGGGGTAAGTATTCTTAACCCGGATTTGGTTATATTTCATGATTCCATCTTTGTTTTTATCATTAAATTAGTGATTTGAATTGAAGAAATTAAGAATTATTTTAAAAACTTTCTAAAACACAAAAATGATGATTTGAAGGCCGATTTGATGCCAGAATTGGATAACTTTGGTATTGTTGGACTCGTATCGGAATGAGTGTTTAAATTTTGTGAGTTTTGTCAGGTTTCGAGGTGCAAGCACGGGGTAGACTTTTGGGTTGACATTTTTGGTTTTCATTAAAGATCGAATCTTTATTATCCGAAATTATTTTCTATGGCTTTTATTAATGATATTATGTTATTTTGGCTAGATTCGAGCCGCCCAGAGGTTGTTTCACATGGGAAGGTCTTTTTAGGGTATTGATTTAGCTTCTTTGAGGTAAGTATCTTGCCTAACTTTGTGTGGAGGAAACTACCCCATAGGATTTAGTTTAATTTCACTAATTGGATTATGTGGAAGAAGTGTACATGCGATGACGAGCGTGTACATGGTCTTATATGTGGAATTGACCGAATTAGACTCTTAGGCTTCTTATATGCTTTTAATTGAATTTGTCGTTTCATGTTTTGTATTCCACTGTCAAGTTTATTCTTACTTACTTTATTTGAAGTTGTTAGCGCATTTTCTATCTTTATTTTTGTCAAGTTTACTCTTATATGCTTTACTTGAAGCCGTTACCTTGTTATTTTCACGTTACCTCTTTCCTTGTTGAATTATTCTTATGCGAAGTTGCTATTACATGATATACCTTCGTTGTCAAGTTATTCTCATGCATTTAGATGTAGTTGCTAGTTCATGCCATTTCTTTTTCATTGTTAGCTTATGTCATACACTAGAATTCGAAGTTTCCATTTTATGGAAATACCTTCATTATTGAGTTTATTCTTAAGCAATTAATTAAAGTTGAAGTTATTGAAAGTCATTAACCTGTTTTAGCTGAAGTTTTTGTGTAATGGTATACTGTTCATTGTTGAGTTATTTTCCCCGTTCATTTTGTTACTATTGAGATTTTGTACACATCGTGTTTGAGTCATGGGCTATGTGTTGTGATGATATTGGTATTGTTATTGTGAATAGGTTGTGGTATGAGTTGATATGTCGTATTGTTGTGATGTTAGCACATGTAGATTTGTTGTGTGGTTTGATTGTTGTTATACGGACCATAAGGGTGACATCTCACTGTTGTTGATTGTGCGGAGTGATACGGGTGCCTATTGATATATTTTCTGGGTGGAGTAATATGGGTGGCTATTGTGTAAATGTCTGGTCGGAGTGATACGGGTGACTATTGTGTTAAATGTCTAGGCGGAGCGATATGGGTGGATATTATGATATTGTTAGTATGGAGAGATAAGAGTGGCTATGTCAGGGTTGATATGTGCCGACCTGGGGGCACAATGTTGATGATATTCGTGTGATGGTGTGATTTTCCTTGTGCATGTTATACACCTTACGTGGCTTCTTGTGTTGCTTCTAATGAGCTACTCGATGTCTTTGATATTACTTGTTGACTTGGATTGTAATAGTAAACTTGCACATGCATACACCATAGCATGCCGCTTATACTAGTTCAAGAGTATGAAACTTAACATTTGTTGATCTTGCATCTGCATTCTTGCATGTCTGCTTTTATTATGATATTGAGCATATGATCACGCTAAACGTATTGTGATAGTGATATGTGAACATGACGGAAATATTGAGGTATTTGCACATGATTCGTCCGTGCGGTTGTGATTTATAATGGGGAGTGAGGTGCCACGAGCGTATGATTAGTGATTTAGGACTCGTGACTTGTGATTATGAGAGGAGGTATCTCGGAGTAATTTTGTCCTGAGACTTGTGTTAGAACGACTTGATTATTTGGTTGTCATTTGGTTTCACTGTACTTTAACAGTGTTCTGATTACTTTACTGTTTATATCACATGTTTATTCCTTATTGCAATTTACTGATTCTTGCTTTCATTATTAGCTTTATAATTATATACTGCACAGCTTATTATGACTAGTAGGTGTTTTGGCTTGTACCTCATCACTACTCCACCGAGGTTAGTCTTGATACTTATTGGGTACCAATCGTGGAGTACTCATACTGTACTTCTACACATTTTTGTGCAGATCCAGGTATTTGAGATAACAGACTCAATCAGCGTTAACTTCTTGATCGTTAGGATTCAAGAGCTGTTTGGTCATCGCAGTTCCTTGGAGTCCTTTTCCTTTTGATTGTATTGTTAACTCATTATCCCAACAATATTGTATTTTTTTGGAGATATTTCTATGTATTCATAGAGTTCATGACTCTGTATTTCCTAGTCTTAAGGATTGTTGTGATTATTGCCACGTAGGCTTGTGTTATATTTATTTCGGTATTTATATTAAACTATGTTTAAAACTATTATGCTTAACTTATTTAACTATTGTACATAATCAGCTTACGTAGTCTTAGAGACTAGGTGCCATCATGATGCCAAAGGCGAGATTTGGGGTCGTGACAAGTTGGTATCAGAGCTCTAAGTTCATAGGTTCTGTGAGTCAAGAGCAAGTTTAGTAGAATCTTACGGAGACATCTGTACTTATCTTCGAGTGGCTACAAAAATATTAGGAAAATTACACTTCTTTCATTCCTATCGTGCGAATTTATTAATTTCGGAGTTTGAGCCTTTGTATTTCTATTCTTTCAGAGATGGTGAGGAAGTGCACTACTGGATCAGCTGAGCAGACACTCGCACCCCTGCTAGAGCCACGAGAGGCGGGGGCTGAGGTAGAGGCAGAGGAGGGGCACGTGCCGCATCTAGAGCACCTACTAAAGCAACAGCAGAGGAGTCACCAGTAGCTCCAGTTGGGGGACAGGCATCGGAGGTGCTTGTTGCTACCCCTAGACTTCAGGAGACTTTAGCGCAGTTCTTGAGCATGTTTGGTACATTGGCTCAAGTGAGATTAATTCCGGTTGCACCAGCCACTTCACAAACTGGGGAAGAGCTCAGACTCCCTTCGCCCGTATTCCAGAGCAGCGGACTCATATTAGTCAGGTTCCGGGTGTTATGATGGTTCAGCATGTTATTCTGGTTTAGCCTAAAGTCATGCCATGGGAATCAGAAGAAGAGCAGAAGAGGCTTGAGAGGTTCAAGAAGTATGATCCACCTACTTATAGTGGCACAACTACCGAGGATCCACAGTTTTTTTTAGAGAAATGTCACCGTATTCTTTGCACCATGGGTATTGGGGAGGTGAGCGGAGTTGCTTTTACTAAATTTCAGTTGTCATGAGTAGCGTATCAGTGGTGGAAGATTTGTGAGGTCAGCTGATGCAGCACCACTCACTTGGACTGAATATTCAGAGATGTTTTTGAGGAAGTTTGTTCCGTAGACCCTCAATGATACGTGGCACATAGAGTTCGAGCATCTGCACCAGGGCACTATGACAGTGTCAGAGTATGCCATAAGGTTCAGCGAGGTGTCCCAACATGCACCTATCTTGGTTCCTACAATCAGAGAGCGAGTCCATAGATTTTATGTGGATTCATATATATGGACCGGACTGCGCGCCGCAGCGGAGTTATATTAGGATGAGACTCTTTGTGATTAGTTCGCATATTTTGTTTTTCCCTTGGGGAATGGATTCGTAATATGGATTGACATGAGTGAAATGAATAATCTTCGGTTGAGATGGTGTTGTCGGGCTTATGTGGCTTGAGGTAATGTGGGATCACCTGTGTGCAAGTGTATGTTGAGTTTATATAACGATTTGATGGCTTAGGAAAGACTCTTGGCACGTTCGAGGATGAACATTTGTTTAAGAGGGGAGGATGTAATGACCTGACCGGTTGTTTTGAGCTTTAGCAATCCGTTCTGTGGTTTAAGGTCTTGAGTGGCTTCATATTTGTGTATTGTGACATGCGTGTATGGCCGGTTTCAGTTTTCGGCTGATTCGGGATGATTTGGAAGAATGATGCTTGTTTTAGAAGCTTAAGAGGTAAGAATTGACCAGAATTTGACTTTTGTATAGACGACTCTGGAATGGTATTTAGATGATTCCAATAGCTTCGTATGGTGTTGTTGGACTTAGGTATATGTCCGTATTTGGATTTGGAGGTCCATAGGTTGATTTGATGCTTCTTGGCGAAAGTTGGAAAATTGAAGGTTTGGAAGGTTGATAAGTTTGACCCAGAGTTGACTTCGATGTTATCGAGTTTGTATTGTGATTCTAGGAGTTGGTATATCTCTATTGTGTCATTTGGGACTTGCATGCAAAATTTGAGGTCATTCCGAGTTGATTTGATGTGATTTGACGTAAGTTGTAAAAATTGAAATTTTATTAGTTCATGAGGCTTGATTTAAGGTGCGATTTGCAGTTATGATGTTGTGAAAAGGGGGATCGATCCATCCAAAACACTACCGACCAGTTGTTGAACGTGAAAGAGGTTCAAAGGTTAATAGGAAGACTGGCTGCTTTGAGCAGGTTTATTTCCTGGTCTTTAGAAAAATGCCATCACTTCTTCTCACTTCTGAAAAAGAAGAAATTTTTTTAATGGACTGCGGAATGCTAGCAGACTCTGAAAGATTTCAAAAGATATTTATCGAGTCCTCCGTTACTATCAAAACCAGAGAAAGGTGAACATTTGCTAGTATACTTAGCGGTCTCAGAGGTAGCGGTAAGTGTCGTTCTAGTTTGGGAAGACGAAGGTACGCAATCTCCTATCTATTATGTTAGTAAATTGTTAACAAGAGCGGAAATTCACTACCCACACCTCAAAAAATTATCCTTAGATCTCGTAGTTACCGCTCCAAAGCTTAGGCCTTATTTTCAATGCCACTCGATAGCCGTGATGACAACTTTCCCCTGCAGAATATCCTTCACAAGCCTGAACTTTCAGGTCGACTGACCAAATGGGCAATTGAAATGAGTGAATTTGACATAGATTATAAACCTATGACTGCGATCAAGTCACAAGTTTTTGCCAATTTTGTGGCCGATTTCAATCCTGGAATGCTGCCTATGGACACCAAAAAAGCGGTGATGGTGTCGGAATCCACATCGAGAGTCTAGACCTTGTTCATGGGTGGAGCTTCCAACGTGAAAGGGTCCGGGCTTGGGGTAGTGCTAATCACGCCCTCAGGAGAAACCCTGAGGCATGCCATAAGAATTGTTCCCTTGAATAACAATGAAGCAGAGTATGAGGCCTTGATCGCAGCACTCGAGCTGGCCCGGGGACTTGACTCTGAGGTCATAGAAATCAAATTTGATTCTCAATTGGTAGTAAATTAGGTCTGCGGGATCTTCGAAGCCAAAGAGGAACGCATGCAACAATATGTAGTGAAAGTTCAAACTCTGCTCTCACGGTTTAGGGAATGGTCAATCACCCATATCCCGAGGGAAGAAAATGCAAAATCAGACTCACTAACCAATCTAGGCCCGTCAACGGAAATAAAGGGATTGGACTCCGGTATGGTCGCGCAGCTTATGCATTCGGTATTAGATGTGGATGGCTATTATGAAGTAAACGCGACCAATTTGGTCTGGGACTAGAGGAATGATATCATTGACTATCTCGAGCATGGAAAACTACCCCAAGATCCCAAGGCATCCCAACCGCTACGCACTAAAATAGCCCGTTACTGCTTCAGCGGGGTCAATTGTTTAGAAAATCTTTCCAAGGCTCGTTGGCCCGATGTTTAGAAGCCTCCGAAGCTAATTACATTATGAGAGAAGTTCACGAAGAAATATATGGATATCATTCAGGTGCGGACTCATTGGTATTTAAAGCTAATTAGGGTAGGATACTACTAGCCCCGGATGAAACAAGACGCTAAGACGTATGTTCAGAAATGCGATAAGTATCAACGCCGCACATCGATGGTGCATCAACTAGCAGAACTATTGCACTCAATTTTATCGCCCTGGCCATTCATGAAATTGGGGATGGACATAGTCTGTCCGGTACTGCTGGCTCCCATTAAGGTAAGATTTCTTTTAATTTTAACTGACTACTTTTCTAAGTGGGTTGAAGCAGGTCGTTACTAGAAAATTGGCGACTCAAAGTAGTATTTCCTGTGGGAGAACATAATTTGCAGGTTCGGGATACCAAAAGAGATAGCCTGCAACAACGGGCCACAATTTATAGGCGCAAAGGTCACAAAATTCCTTGAATACTTGAAAATCAAAAGAATCACATCATCGCCATAACACCCGAGCGCAAATGGCCAAGCGGAATCGACGAACAAAGTGATTATTTAAAATCTAAAAAAGATATTGGAAGCAACCAAAGGCAAATGGCCTGAAGAGTTACCGGGAGTGCTATGGGCGTATCGAACAATGACCAAATCACGCACGGGAGAGACGCCTTTCTCTCTCATATATGGAGCAGAAGCCCTGATCCCGGTGGAAGTGGGAGAACCTACCATAAGATACTTCTGGACGTACGAAGAAGCAAACAACGAAGCATTATTGGTCATATTGGAGCTACTCGATGAACGCAGGGACTTGGCGCATATAAGGATGGCGGCCCAAAAACAAATAATGAAAGATATTAGAATCGAAGAGCCAATATCTGTTATTTCAAATTAGGAGACTTGGTTATAAGGAAAGTGACTCAAAATACCCGAGAGCTCAATGCAAGAAAGCTGGGTCCAACGTAGAAAGGCCCTTACCGGGTTTCAGCTGTCACCGGGAAATGATCATACAAATTGGAAAATTAAGACGGAGTAAAATTGCCGAGCAACTGGAATGTGGCACACCTCAAAAGATACTATTACAGATGAGCACCGCATACACTGAAAGTATGTGTTGTGCTCTTTTTCTCTTCGTCCAGTTTTTGTCCCAATTGGGTTTTTCTGGTAAGGTTTTTAACGAGGCATCAATGGAAAGCATACTACGGAGAAAGAACCGTCAGCAAAAATAAGACCTTTAAATGACAAGGCATGCAATGAACCACTACGGGACGGTCAGATAATCTTTTACTCGGCAGCAAAGTTCCTACCGGGAAATAAAGTTTGCTATCGAGCCAAAGGTTACCCGACCACTCACGAGTGCAAGCCACTAAGGGTGGTTGGATAATCTTTGGCTCTATAGCAAAGTTCCTAACGGAAAATGAAGCTTGCTATCGGACCAAAGATTATCCAACCATTCACTAGTGGGATCTTCAAAGGAGCAAGACTTCCAGTGTTTAAATTCTCATTTTTTGCATTCGAACACTAGAGGGAATGATATGAGAATATGGCAACATGACTGCCACATAAACCAGAACTACGAAATCTGAGAACAAAGAAATATCATCGGGACTAGGGGCTGCACGACCAGCCCGAAACAAATTATACAAATTAGCCACAAGTAATGGCAATTTCCTTTCAACACAACGAATGCTTATGTACTTTTGAAACTGGAAGGAATAAAGTAAAGTCCTTTTATTTTTATCTTGTTTCTTGTCCGAACGATGAGTTAATTTTATCATTTGAAAGTTAATCAAATACTTCAAATGCTAGTGTCGGAATGAACATCAGATGTCCTCTTCAAGAGCACCGTAAGCATAAGAGGGCCCTCTCTTATGAAACCTTCATAGTAAAGGGTTGGTTCCGGAAGAATGAATGCCCGGAATCCAAATACTATCGAGGAAAAAAACGCACCCGAAGCCTTGCATAACTCGATGCAAAAAGAAAAATTTGCACAATACTTAAATGAAAAAGCACTTTTATATAACAAACGTGCCGAGCAGCACAAGTACAAAAGTATGAAATGAAAAACAAAAAGGAAAGAAAGCAAAAAACTAAATTATTACATTGCTAGAGCCCGGAGGAAGAGAAACGTCTGCACCCCCAGGAGAAGTAGGCGGATCTGCCGCCGGCTGGAGATCTTGACCTTCCTCATCATCCCCTTCAAGTCCTTCCTCATCTCCCGAGAACTTGGAATCGGAACTAGAAGAGTCAGTCGCATCAGGTTAGATCAGGAGGCCCCTTCGGGCAGTTGACTCCAGCTCACAGGCCTTAGCGATCTCGGAATCAGTCAATGATGCCCGCTTTGGCCTCTTCCAAGGTTTTTCTGCTCATGCTATACATAAAATATATTTTTTCAGCAATGAGGGAAGCTGATCCACGCTGAAGCTCTTCCTTAAGCTGGTCAACCTCGGTCGAAAGGTTATTCCGCTCGGATCTAGCGACCTGAAGGCTGACGTCAAGGTCACAAATAGTGGAGTTATAAACTTTATTGTGCTCCATGACCTTTTTATATATCTCTTCCATTCGGGGATGCTTCTCCTCAGTAGCAGCAACCTCTTCAGTTTTAGAGTTCAAGGCTGCCTTTAAATTATTTAGTCTTTCAGTAGAGGAAGCCTCACACTCGGCAGCAACAAGAACAACATTTTGGACCTCAGACCACTTTGCCTTGGCCTCTTGAAATTGTACCCTTAACAGGGCGGCCACGTGGTTGAGGGTCACCACCTTTTGCTCTCTCTGCTGCAATCGAGCCTCCAACTCAACGACTTTGGCAGCTTGTGCTTCTAGTGCCGGGAAACGAGCAGCAATTTTCTCCCGCTCAGCCAACAGTTGATCCCGCTCAGATGTGAGTTTCTCTTTATCAAGGATCACCCTATAAAGGCCCACAGAAGCAAGGAAGTTAGCCTGCAAAGCAAAAGTTCTAATTAAAAATCATGTCATAACAAAGCTAGAAGAAACAGTAAAGGGAACCAATATCGTACCGCTGATGCATTGTGCATGACATTATTTATCATACACTTCCCAGAGAGAGAATATATTTTATTCTTATCTTTCTTTGAAGCCAGAGGCTTCAGGTAATTGGCAATTTCCACCGGCCGGGATAGTCGATGGCACTCGGTACAGACCGAGAGAGAGACGCTCCTCCTTCTCTGGGGATCTGCGGAGGTGGGCGAATAGTTATGCCCCAGATTCCCATGGACTAGGGACTGGGGAGGAGGGACATCCTCCTCTCGGGTGTCTGCGACCGGTGATGATGATGTAGCAGTTGCTGGTGTTTGGTGGCGAAGGCATGGTTGGCGAAGAAGGAGATGAAGTTGATGGCATAGTGGGTTGACAAGCAGCTACGGCAAAAGCAGTGCTAGATATTGGTTGCTCATCAACCGACGACGAAAGAGGCCCGATGTCACGACCCAAAAATTCCACCACAGGCATCGTGATGACACTTAGTCTCTAAGACTAGGTAAGCCGATTACTATAACAATTAAGCCTTTTTTTTTACAATGATAATTTGAAATAGAGTTTAATATAAATGCAGAGACAGAAACAGAAATAATCATACGCAGAAATAATCATAACAACCTCCTAAGACTGGTAATACAGAGTCATGAACTCTTGATGAATACATGAAATGATATCAAGGATCAAAATACAATACCGTTCAAATGACAACTGACAGTACAATATAAGGAAATGACTACAAGGGACTACGACGACCAAGTAACTCTACCTCGAATCCTTGCGATCAACAAGCTAACTCTGCTTTAGTCCGATATCTCAAATACCTAGCTCTACACAAAAATGTGCGGAGGTGTAATATGAGTACATCACGATCGGTACCCAGTAAGTATCAAGACTAACCACGATGGAGTAGTGACGAGATACAGTCAAGACACTCACTAGACAAAATAACCTATGCAATATAACAGTATAAAACTAAAAATGGAAAGAAGGAATCAGTAAATGGCAACAAAATCAACATGTGCATATAGGCAGTAAAACAATAAGAATACCGTGAAACATCATTAAAACCAAATAAGGAACACAAAGGACAACCAGTTAATCAAGCTGTCTAACACAAGTTTCACAACGAAATCACTCCGTGATACCTCATATCATAGTCACAAGTCCCGGGTCTCAACCTGCCATCATTTACTCATGGCATCTCATGCTTACATCTCAAAATCACAATCGTACAGACAACTCACGTGCCAAAATCACAATTCACCCGACATAATCATAAGCTCACAGTCACAATCCGCTGGGCATAATCACACGCTCAATAACAACATGAAAACGGATAATACAAGAATACATGGGCATGATCAATAAATGTCAAGTTTCATACTCATGTCATTCATAGTCTGCCGTTACACATTCTCTAATGGTCCCCATAATTATCATTTAGGAGGGGCTTGATCCTAGACCTTGTTCCCTAGGTGCAACTATAAATAGTAACTTCAACAGCCATTGTAGGGGACACGAATTTTCTGACAAACTTATGCTACATATTATTCTAAGCTCAATAACACTTTATTTCTTGTTTATTGGTATTATTATTTTTGCCTTCGGAAGCTCTGCTCCTGGAACCAAGCTATTTGCTGTCTTATCTCGATTTCAACGCTAAGTCTTGCATTTTTATTTTATTTATTTATCATTTTGAGATCAGATCGATTCGCTTATTTATAAAAAAATGTATAAATTCAACTGTATCATTTTACGGGTAAACAAATAGTGAATCCCAAATACTTGGGTACTTGCTGATTTGACTTAGCCGGACAAAATGATCATCTTCGGGATGATACTAGTTGATCCTGGTACATATAATCCGGGAGGTTCTGTCCCCCCTTCTGGTTTAGTTCATTTAAGAAGTTTTGTGTGACTTCGAGCTGACTAATAGCCTGTTTGGCCAAGCTGCAAAAATCAGCTTATTTTGAGATGTGGTTTTTTTCAAAAGTGTTTTTCTCAAAAGTACTTTTGGTGAGAAGCAATTTGTGTTTGGCTAATTAATTTGAAAAGCACTTCTGAGCAATAATTAGTGTTTGACCAAGCTTTAAAAAACTGCTTCTAAGTGTATTTTTCTCAAAAGTGCTTCTAAAAAAAGTGCTTTTGGAGAGAAACTATTTTTTTTTGCTTCTCCAAAACTGCTTCTGCTTCTTCTCAAAAACACTTTTTTTCCTTCTAAAAGCTTGGCCAAACATCTCAATTTTTTGCCAAAAAAAAAAACCCTTTTGACCAAAAAAAACTTGGCCAAACCGGCTATAAGCATCATTTGCAATGTGTCAACTATTATATTGTCCACGGGATACATCTGTATTTTACCAATGTATAATTCATGGGTCAAAAGCTATATTTATATTAATTGTCGATCAAATATCAAAACTAAAGTTTGATAATCACTGAAACAACCAGAAACACAAATTTTCCTTTTAAAAAAAGAAAAATGAAAGAAAGATTATTAGCATGCAATCCTTTTGCACATGAGTGATAGTAATCTTGGCTAATCTTCCTTTATTCTTTTCGTGACGAAGATATACAATTTGAGCACGTGAGCACCCTTTTTCTGTCAAGAAATGGGATTTAAAATTTATTTCAGTTGCTTACTTCTTTAATTTTGTGTTTTCTTTATCATCCCTGTTAAGTTTCGTTCAAAAGTTGGTTTGAAAAAAGTACTAGCATGAAAAGAAACTTCTCTAACCATACAAAACTAATAATAATATGCGTAAAGATACAGTAAAGTATTGAAAGAAAAGTGCAATGTCCAAGCAATGGTTTTATACACGCAATAAACTTTAAATATATCTAATTTAAAAACGTAAATCGTCAAAATCAAATTCAAAGGAAATTATTATTAGAGATAAATACTACTTCTTGCAATGTTTAATTCTACATGAAAGTTAAGAATTTTTTTAGAACTTCTTTTAACGGTAAAATTATGTCATTTGGATGATTGTTACCTATTGTATTGTATCGTATTGTTACTTTAAATACGATGTTTGTTTTGATTGCTACTTAAATTTTATTATATTGTATCGTTAAATCCGATTACATGTGCCACTTTATGTAACGACCGATTTGGTGTGGTCGCGTCATCACCTTATCTTTTTCTCTCGATCTCACTCTTTATTATTATTATTATTAAATAAATTTATTTTATCATTTATCCTATAATAAATTTAGCCAATATCATAATTTTTCTTTATAATATTGCAAGTTTATTCTTCATATTGCTGGTGTATAATATTATAAAACAATGATAAACGACACAAGCTATCCAAATATTATATTTATCAAATGATATAGTACAATATCATATATTATGAAACGATACGTAACAACCATCTAAACAAGTTGTAAGTATAAAATAACAGGTTTAAAGTTAAATTAGTTGTAAGTAAAAATTATATTTTTTTTCAAAAGAAAAAAGAATTGCGTAAAACAAGACAAAGGAAAATAGAATAAACAAGACAGGGATAGTAACGAAAAAATGAAAAGAAAAAAGCAGAGAAATGAAGAGGAGAGTTGTGGTGAGTCTGAGAGAGAGAGAATCTCGGTTTGGAATCGAGACTTCACCGGTGGGGCAAGAAGAGGAGGAAGGCAGCAGAGACCGACGAGTCACGTAAGCAGCAGCATAATAATACTACTATAAAACCCACTATTCTCTCTCCTCCATCACTTTCAACCGCCTTTTGCATATTGAACAAGAAATCTCAGGTTTCTTTGTCTTTTTTCTTGCTCTGTATAAAGCTGATTCATCTTTCATTGTGTATGTGTATGTGTGTGTGTTCCTCAGATCTGACATTTTCCTCTCTGATTTCGTTTTCAGTGCATCCATCTCATTCAATCACCAATTACGAGACGATACGACAGAACAAAAGACAAGATTGTCCCCATTTGATTCACAGGTTAGCCCTTTTTTTTGCTCATAATAATTACATACACGTCCGTTTGTTTGATTGCATTATCTATTGCTGAGTGGATTTAGTTGTTTCAGTTTTGCCCTATTTGGGTCGGTGGATGCCACAGCATTCATGTACTTTAAACTTTCCTATTTTCTTTTTGTTTTATTTGTCAGCTGATTTCATTATTGGCCCTGGCTTGGTGGGCTTGAAACATAAAAAGGTCTGGTTTTTGGATTTCTGCAAGACCCACCCTGGTGTATTTGGGAGAATTCGCCATTAAAATTGCTGCCTATTGTTCCAGGATAAAGTGAGTGAAGGCTTAACCAATAAGCTCGTGCTTCCCACGGTTGAGCAAAAATGCTCTTTGGATGGTCTATCTGTGAATGATATTAGGGATTTGATTTACTTATTGAGGTTTTAGTTTCATTCTTTCCAATGCCTTTCCGGCGGTGGAAGTATTTATGACTTCCGTCAAGCCATTGCTGTTACTGTCTGAGCCTTCTTTTGAACCAGAACCTCGTCCTTACGATCAACACTATTCTTCTTCTCTTGTGAGTAAAAAGGACTTTCATTCAGCCGAGCTTCAGTCTCACAAGCCACATTCATCAGAATCCCCCCGAAGGATAGGAAACGCCTCGTATCGTGGAGTGGAACGGAGGACCATTGGCATGACACAGCAGCTTTTGAAATATCCTGTGATTCATCTAGGTTGGCTTCATCTGGAGCAGCATCCACCCGTGATTCGTCTTTGTCTAGGGCTTCTTCTCGCGTCCAGGATAAGCTGAACAAATCTCAGAGGCTTCTTCAGAAAAGCATGCAGTTGGAGGATAGCTTATTACATGGAAGTAACCCTAGGTTGATCCATGTTAATGATCCAAAAAAGACTAATGATAAGTTTGATTTCTGTGGAAATGAGATCAGAACTAGCAAGTATACAGTAATAACTTTCTTGCCGAAGAACCTATTCATTCAGTTTCATCGGGTTGCCTATTTATACTTTTTAGCTATCGCTGCTCTGAATCAGCTTCCACCTCTTGCTGTATTTGGGAGAACTGTGTCTCTGTTTCCTCTTCTGTTTGTGCTTTCTGTGACAGCTATAAAAGATGGTTATGAGGATTGGCGGAGACACAGATCAGATAGGAACGAGAATAACCGGGAGGCTCTAGTACTTCAATCTGGTGGGAAGTTTCAGTTAAAAAGATGGAAGAAAATCCGGGTCGGGGAGATTGTGAAGATCCTTGCTAATGAGACTATTCCCTGTGACATGGTGTTGTTAGGAACCAGTGATCCTAGTGGAATTGCTTATATTCAGACAATGAATCTTGACGGTGAATCAAACTTGAAGACAAGGTATGCTAGGCAAGAAACAACTTCATTAGTGTGTGAAGGGGAGATGATTTCGGGAGTTATTAGATGTGAACAGCCTAACAGGAACATTTATGAATTCACGGCCAATATGGAGTTTAATGGGCATAGATTTCCGCTCAGCCAATCGAATATCATATTGCGTGGTTGCCAGCTGAAAAACACAGAATGGGCAGTTGGAGTAGCGGTTTATGCTGGGCAAGAGACTAAAGCTATGTTGAACAGCACTGCGTCTCCATCTAAAAGAAGCAGGCTGGAAACATATATGAACCGGGAAACCCTTTGGCTGTCTATTTTCCTTTTTGTGATGTGCTTGGTTGTAGCAGTTGGGATGGGTCTATGGTTGAAGCGCCATGAGGAACAGCTTGATACCTTGCCTTATTACAGAAGAGTTTACTTTGAAGAAGGAAAACATGGCAAACAGTATAAGTACTATGGGATTCCTATGGAAACATTTTTCTCCTTTCTGAGTTTGATCATAGTTTTCCAGATAATGATACCTATATCTCTTTATATCACCATGGAGTTAGTTCGCTTGGGACAGTCGTATTTCATGATTGGAGACAGGCATATGTATGATATTAACAGTAATTCTAGGTTTCAGTGCAGATCCCTAAATATCAATGAGGATTTGGGTCAGATTCGCTATGTTTTTTCAGATAAAACAGGAACACTTACCGAAAATAAGATGGAATTCAGAAGAGCTAGTGTGTGGGGAAAAAGTTATGGGAGATCCCTTTCTGCTGCTGATGCATCAGTAAACACAGATATTGGAGGTATGCTAACTGTATGCCATATTTTTCTAAACATAGTTTGGATCTTTGACTTGTATAACTGGAAGGGTTGGATCTTTGAACCTGCATAACTGGAGGATTATCATGATCAGACAATGTAACGAACATTTGTAGAATGCTTATGTATTTTCCCTATTAGGTACTTCCAGAAATAACAAGCAGGAAAAAGGGTACAAGAGGGAAAAGTAATTAACAGGAAAACTAGAAACAGAAAAGTGAAGTCAATCCATTTGTGCAAACATGCAGAAGTTATTAGTTTTAATGTTGTTAATATCTGATGATTCTCGATGTCACTGTTTCGTCAGATGGCTTATGCTTCATTCTCTTGACAGTACTGTCCTTTTGTCTCACTGAAATGCTTGGAATATTTTTCATTCCAGCTTCTGCTGGTTATAATATTTGTTGGCGTGAAGTCACAGTTATAGAATGTAGACTGCTCAACACTGTTGAGAGAAAAATTTGTAACTTTGCCTATCTGCCAAGAAAAATTATATGTACCTGATGTAGTCGGATTGGATCTTTCTTGAATGCTATTGCCATCACATTATGGTTTATTAGATACCCAAATGAGCTTATTGGCTGTGAAGAGCACGCTTACTTATGCAATTCTTGCATGAATATATCATTTATTTAGTAAGAGCTTTTTTATTATTGTCATTCATTAGTGTGTGTTCCCACCCTCAGATACCAAGTAGTTAATTTATTTAACAAGAGTTATCTTACACGGCGACAATGAGATTTAAATTTATTTTGTTCTCATTGTTTGGATTTATTAGTTTATGACACTACAAAATGTATTCCTATTCCATGTAAAATAAATTATTTTTATTTTTATAAGTCTGAAGCACTCAATATTTTACATTATTGTAACTCCTTTAAAAATTATGTCCTGAAGCGAATAACTGCTGCTATATGTTTCATATTGTAAAAGGTTGATCTCCTGCATGGTTGACAGTACATTGCTAACGTAACCAATGGAATACTCTCTTTTCATAAGTGCCTTTTCACTTATTTTTTAGTTATTCTTTTTCTCGTGTAGCATCTATTTTTCTATATCTTGTCAACCTAAAACGGTGTATTTGTCCTCTTGTATTACCTACATAAGCAACAGTCATGGTTCCCTATGCCTTATAGGAGGTTTTCTTTCTCTTCTTGAAAGAATAATCACTAGTTTGACCTTAAGTTATCTGCAAGAACAGACTGTTTAGTTGTGTTTGTAGTTGTTATTCTTTTCGTATATTGTAATGTCCATAATTCCGCAGTGTAGAACATGTAATATGTTCATGCATAGCTTTGTATATCAACTGATAATAAGGAGCCAGCTGCGTTCTTTGTTTGGTTCTTCCTTTTGAGGTTTTGTTTTCACCTAAATATGCTTGTGCACCGAACCAAATGGTTATTTTTGTAATGATGTGCAGAAGAACCAATCCAACATCCTTCGAGTCGAAGAAAGTTAATGATCAAATCAGAAGTTCCAACTGATGTTGAACTAATGCAATTGTTACATGCCAAGCTAGCCGGAGAAGAGAGGATTGCTGCAGACGAGTTTTTTCTGACGTTGGCAGCATGTAATACCGTGATTCCTATTCCTACCAAAAGTTCTTCATGTGGTGTACAGAACAATGTGGACGACACTGATGTCACCATCGAGTATCAAGGTGAATCTCCTGATGAACAAGCGCTTGTAGCTGCTGCATCTGCTTATGGGTATACACTGTGTGAGCGGACATCTGGTCATATTGTGACTGATGTCAAGGGTGAGAAACTAAGGTACATGACTGTTTCACTTCACGTTTATTGTTTGGTGCTAGTTGCCCTGGGGAATCTTTTAGAACTTGTTAATGAAATAGTATTGATTACTATTGTAAGTGTTAGTGATGCATGCTATCTATAGCATTGTGACTTTTCCATCCACATTCACACATTGTTTCTTCTCTTGCATTCCTCTTGTTAATTTTGGTAATTTGCTAAAGTATAACTTCTTAGGCGTTGGAAATGCAGACTAATTTTTGGCTGGTGCAGGTTGGATGTCTTAGGACTTCATGAGTTTGACAGTGTGCGTAAAAGAATGTCTGTTGTCATTAGATTCCCAGATGATTCTGTAAAAGTTTTGGTCAAAGGGGCTGATACTTCAATGTTTAGCATTTTAAGCAAAGAGCATGAAACTCATGAACACATAAAAAATGCCACTTATACTCATTTGAATGAGTACTCCTCTGAAGGACTGCGAACCCTTGTGGTCGCTGCAAGGGACCTTAAAGGAGAAGAACTTGAGGAGTGGCAATGCTTGTATGAGGATGCTAGTACATCTTTGAATGACAGATCAGCAAAATTACGCCAAACAGCATCTCTAATCGAGTGCAATTTAACACTACTTGGCGCCACCGCAATAGAGGACAAACTACAAGAGGGTGTACCTGAAGCTATTGAGTCTCTGCGGCAAGCGGGGATAAAAGTTTGGGTTCTTACTGGAGATAAGCAAGAAACTGCAATTTCAATTGGTTTGTCTTGCAAACTCTTGACCTCCGACATGCACCAGATCATCATTAATGGCTCTTCAGAAAATGAATGCAAAAGGTTATTGTCAGACGCCAAGGCCAAATACGGTGTGAAGCCCGCAAGTTGTGATAATCGGATCTTAAAATTGCAGAGAGAAGCAGAAAATGGTACAAAGTCATATAAATTACCGCAGCAGCTTGCGGGAGGGGAAGGAATTCCTGTTGGACCTCTAGCACTCATAATTGATGGGAATAGTCTTGTGTATATTTTAGAGAAAGATCTTGAGTCTGAGGTAATCATCCTTTCTAACTATAGTCATCTTGTTGGTTCCTTATTTTGTTTGGAAAAAGGGTGTATACATCTTGTTACACATTAGCTTTTACCTTTCGATGTACATTGAGATCCATTATTTGTGATTGCCATCCTGTCACAGCTCTTCGATCTTGCAACTTCATGTAAAGTTGTGCTTTGCTGTCGCGTTGCCCCTTTGCAGAAGGCTGGAATTGTTGATCTAATAAAGAGCCGCACTGATGATATGACACTAGCCATAGGTGATGGTGAGTTAGCTATATATTATTAGGTGTTTTCTGCAAATGTTAAATGTTATATATTATCAGAATTTTGTCCGATGCGAAAAGAGCTTGTTTGTATGAATTATATAGATGAGGTTTTGTGTCATCTTTGGGGATGTTATGTTATTAAGGTTTTTCAAGTGCGTGCACAACTGTTTTCCGGGTCTAATTTTGAAACTTCTCAGGGGCTAATGATGTTTCAATGATCCAAATGGCGGATGTTGGTGTTGGAATATGTGGTCAAGAAGGGCGCCAAGCTGTGATGGCATCAGACTTTGCTATGGGACAGTTTCGATTTCTGAAGCGTTTGCTTCTTGTGCATGGACATTGGAATTACCAGCGTGTTGGTTATTTGGTTCTTTACAACTTCTACCGCAATGCTGTTTTTGTTTTCATGCTTTTCTGGTAGGCTTCTTCTCCTTCTAACTTTTTGTTACAGATCTTTCTATAGGATATTTTGTGCAAAAATCCCCCCCTCCCCAAAGTCCCCAAACAAATGAGTAAGAAAAGTTAAAGAAAAAAAAAAAAAAGAACACATCTGAGGTCATGTACATCACAACCTGGAAAAGCCCCATGGAAATGTCATCTGTAAACAAGGGCTGGGGCTTCAGTGCTGCCATAAGCTCTTGATTTAAAGTTATAAATTTGGTATATCTTGTGGGAAATGGAAAAAGGAATAATAGTGGCAGAGTTCCAGTGAGATCTTACAGGTAGCTTTCTGCTTAAAAGGGTACCATGGGAAGTGGCAATATTTTGTTCAAGTGGTTTGAGTGATAAACGGGGTGGGCATAAATGTGTGTTATGTGTAAAGTGTAAAATAGTGTATAATGGCCTGTGAGTGTCGAGAATTCCAGGGAAGTGGCGATATCTGTTCAGATGGGGTGTAAGGCAGTTCTTAAAGCTTGCAACCAACAAAGGGGAGGAAAGTTTAGCTGTTTCAGACTTTCAGTACATGTAAGGAGTCTGGTCAAACATATCAATCATGTATTGTCAAGCTTTTATAAGACTTTGAGGTTGCTGTCCCAGATAATTGGTGTGAGCCAGTTTATGCTAGCTGGCAGTTGAGTTGCATTTAGAGGACAATGATATATATATCATATTTGTATGCATGTTAGAAACCTGAGCTTGGTTTACTAAATCCGCTATTGTTATCATGCATTATAGTTACTATGTTTTGAATTTTTTCTCATATCTCCTAGAATGTGATTTGCAGTTTGGAAAAAACACAATATGAAACAGTTATCTGAACGTATTTGTCCTGTAATCTGTTGTCTGTAGGTACATATTGTGCACAGCTTTTTCTGCAACTTCTGCATTAACAGATTGGAGTAGTATGTTTTATTCTGTCATCTATACTTCCGTACCTACAGTAATTGTTGGTATTCTGGACAAGGACTTAAGTCATAAGACACTACTTAAGTATCCTAAACTCTATGCTGCTGGCCACAGACAGGAAAGTTACAATATGAAACTCTTCTGGGCCACCATGATTGATACAGTTTGGCAGAGCCTTGTTCTTTTTTATGTACCACTATTCACTTATCATCAGAGCGATGTTGACATATGGAGTATGGGTAGCTTGTGGACAATTGCAGTAGTGATCCTTGTCAACATTCACTTGGCAATGGACATACAGCGCTGGGTAATATATACTCATATGGCAGTGTGGGGGTCAATTATTATCACGTATGTCTGTTTGGTGGTGCTGGACTCTACACCTGTCTTCCCTAATTATGGGTTAGTATTTTCGCTGAAGTCCTAATATATTACATCTAAACGTTCTTAACATTTAGATTAAGAGGTCTATGATGTAACATAATTTTTCTGTCTTCTGCAGTACAATTTATCAGCTGGTGAAGTCACCGACCTACTGGCTCTTAATTTTGCTTATTATAGTTATGGCTCTGCTTCCTCGCTTTATTCTCAAAGTTATGCACCAAATTTTCTGGCCATCGGACATCCAGATAGCGAGAGAAGCAGAGATATTGAGGAAAAGACCTAGTCATTGTAGATCTAGGTCAGGTCACAGTGAAAGCTAATACGTGCTGTCTGCATTGCCAATCACCCAATTAGATATAGCTTCCATTGGGTTTGCCTGGTGCTTGGCTTCCCGTCGTATTCAGGTCTAGATGTTGCAGGTATGTCGCCACTCCCTAACAAGGGAATCAAACATTTAACTATTTACTATGTCTCCCACGGGACGGAAATCAAAATCGGGCAGGATTCGCACAATCAAAGACAGATCTTACCTGATCTAAGGTCTGCCATCTCTCCGGCCCCGTTGTGTGAAATTATCCTTCTTCCTTATGCACCTTTTCAAATTGGCCAAAGGAAAATCAAAGGAATGCTTATAGTGTATCCATTACCTGATAAAACTACCTTTTCTTGCAAAAAGATAATCTTTCCATTGTTTAAAAGAAAATAATAACAATAATTGTTAGGTGCTTTTAGAATGGAAATGACAGTTAAAAAGGGGTCAGTATTTTAGGAAAGATATCTTTCTCGTGATGTGGAACTTACCGATGCCATTTTCCATCCCCTATTTTTGTCATGCTGCACCCCTGAGTTGTCTCTGATATAAGAGCAGAGAACTAGTCTTTAGAGAGCTACAAAGTGTTTAGGACAAAGGTTGCGTAACACTAACATATCTTGCTCGTGCTTCAGATGAGCTACACACGTAACGCCAGCAGGTGAAGCCATTAATAGAACGTGGATAAAAGATCTGGCGGAGTCACCATTTGACTGAAAGAAAAGGGAAGAGGGTTAAACTCAAAGCCAAAGCGTGATGATTAATGTAGAATGCATGAAGACGATCTGGTTGCTGAGGGTCTATTGGAAACACCTCTCTATCCTCACAAGATAGGGGTAAGGTCTGCGTACACACTACCCTCCCCAGACCCACGGTGTGGAATAATACTGGTTATGTTATTGTTGTTGCAGCATGAAGACGATCTGGTTGAGGCAGAAAAGTCGAATAAAGGCATCGGGATGGATCTTATAATTGTTTGTTGATACTTAGGTTGGGATGTTGCCGCAGAGGTAAAAATGACAGGCTGATTTTTAGGTGTAGTGTATTTAAGTTGTTGCAGTAATTATATCCATGTATAAGATAGAGAGAGAAATGAAGACCGAAAAACAAAGGGAGAAAGAAATACAAGTGTATCATAGTTTCTTGTAAAGTTCGGGGTATCCATACTCTTTCAACAAATTGAAGGAGAAAAAGTTGTTCACTAAAGTACTGAAATGATGTGAATTACTTACTCAAGGAACAAAGAGAGCATATTACTGAATTCCTAATTAGAATACTATCCATTCTAAATCCCCTCATTTAATTTAAGTCATGAATTTGGAAATTTTCATGTTATGTATCAAATTCTGATAATAATTCCTGCACTATACACTGGTGGTGGTTTCTTCTTTTAAATGAATGCAACGAAATAATAAAATAATGAAACAATTCATATAGTGATATATCATGCTCATTTTTAAATTTCTGTTTTGTTAGTCCCATTATCCCATAATCACAGGATGTTGATCTACAAGAAATGTGGCAAGATTTGAACCTGTACCCGATTTGCCCTGGACCTGCTAGATTGGTTAGCACCTTCTTCGCCTCTGTACCCGAAAGGCATTGCGCCGCACTAAGGCTAAAAAGTCGATTTTCTTACTTACGAATATTACTTTGTGCAACGTGATTAGCTAGATAATAAGACGTGTACGTGGCTAAATGACGTCGCCCTCTTTCTCTAGACTCTCTTATTAAGGTCTCCCAAAACATACCATTTAGCAAGTCCAAGTTTTGAACATTTTAATGAGAATATAAAAATAGTGGACCACAAGATGTTGGGAGTTGGGACTCAGGATAAGTCCGAAATTCCCAAATGGGAACATGTCCCTTCTTCCTTTGTTCAAATCTAAGCTTTGAGTATTGCTCTTCAACTATTGGTTCACTTGGCAGAAGGACATGGATATATTGGAAGCCAACACCCTCAGGTTCATAGAGTAGGCAAAAATACTGAGGTAATTTTTTTCCATCAGTTCAATTTTGATAGACAAAATTACTTTATACCTGTGTAGGTAGGAAGTAACCCGTGTTTCTTTTGTTAAAATAAGGTTAAATAGTTTGATTCAATAATTTTTAAGAATTAACTCAGTGAAATACTCTATTTCATATATTGGAAAAAGAAATAATCTGTCGGGATCAAAATTGCTCTCTCATAATGGATCAAACCGTATCATATCAATCTTCTTTTCCTTCATTTATTCCTATTCTAAGGCAAAAATTCAACAATCTTTTAACTAACCTAGGCATAGGAATAAATGACAGAAAAGAAGTTTGATCATATTTGTTCCCTTATCTAGTTCTACGAGAGCGTTTGACTAGACATCGAAACATATTACAACAGACACAAAGGAATAATCGCATCAGGTTCCTATCTAGTTCCTCAACAAAGTTTGACAAATCATCAAAACCATAACAACATAACTTATCAATTTCCTCCTTTTTGATGATGACAAACCCAGAATTGATATTCTCCATGAGAACTAGACACGCAGATTCAACATGTGATTCAACTGTTACCACCTTCAATTATCTTTCCCCTTTTGGCGTCATTGAAAAGAAGGACAGAATTAATACATGCAAAAAGAAGTCCAGTAACATTAACTCATGCCGCATGCACACAAACATGGTAAAAAACAAAACACAAGAGAACTATATTGCACAAAATAGATAGTAATTGCCCATTTAAGATAATAATTAAAAATAAAGTAACAATAGTACCAACAACACAAATATTACAAGTTTAAAAAGCCAATATTCCAAAGTCATTAACAA
This sequence comes from Nicotiana tabacum, assembly GCF_000715075.1. NCBI lineage: Eukaryota > Viridiplantae > Streptophyta > Magnoliopsida > Solanales > Solanaceae > Nicotiana > Nicotiana tabacum. The sequence continues at coordinate 52,787,268 of NC_134089.1, read as the reverse complement.
CAACTTCAAAAGGGACGGAATATAGATGAGATAGAAAAAGGATAGAGATAGGAAGCACTAGGAAGGAGACAAGAGGGACTAAGGAGCAAAAGTCTTGAGGAGTTTGTCCACTCTTTCATTTGCAGTGTATTGATCAGTGATTATTTGTTCCTTCAAGTCCTTGACCTGCTTCCTCAACCTTGCATTCTTAGTCTTCAACTGAGAATTCTCCTTTGCCATGGAACCACTGGAACTAGGTTCCGTGCTCTGCTGAGTGAGTTTGGACCTCAAGACAATATTTTCAGCATGAAGCCGCTTGATCTTTGCAGTTGCTGACTCCTTTGCTTCAATTAGTTGTGAGATGGTTGAATTTCTTCTCACACCTCATTTCTTCAGCATACATTCACATTCTTTTAGTGTGCTCATGATGAACATTTGCTTCCGGGTCCCCATAGTAGCTTTTCCCAATTGGACATCAAAATGTTCAAGGGCTTTGATGAGAAGGAACCTATATGAAAGATCATGCTTCCTATACTTAAAGCTTGCCACCTTCATCATATGTTCAATCATGATTCCAGGAAGAATGATAGAAGTGAAAGAAGCCAGCGCCTCGATGAGAACCAGGTCCGCAATGGAGACTATAGATCTCCTCTCATCCCAAGGCAACAACACTTTGTTCACCATCTCGAACAATAGCTGGTATTCTAGCTTAAGTGCTTTCTTGTATACCCCCTCCCCTAATAAGGTGTCCTCCCTTTTCACAATCAACATTTTGAGAACAGAGGAAATAGTTACCTTTACTATTCCTAGCTCACCTGTGGGCACTTCAAGAATTTCCCCAAGAATGTCCTCATCTAGGACAAAATACTTCTCATTTACCTTCAAGCACGGTGTGTTCTCATCCACAACAAACAGTCCAACATAAAATCTTCCCACCTCATCCTTTTGAAACTCCACAATTTTCACTAGTTCTTTCATCCCTGCCTATTCAACAATCACGGGTCCAAAAACTCAACTCAGCAGCACCTTTTGAGTTCTAAAATTGGCTTTTCTTTCCAACTCTGACATCTCTAACCTTGCCTTTTTGAAGGAACCAGGTTCCTCGCTAGTACTCTTCCTCTTCTTGAGAGGCCTTTTCTCCTCTTTTCCTTCTCCACTTCCTCAGCATCTTCACTCACAATTGCTTTCGCAGACACTTGTCCATTTCACTTACTAACAACATTTTTCTTTCAGTTCTTTCTAACAAGAGGAGGTGCTTCCTTCACAGCCTCCTCATCATCAACGTCCACCACATCTGCCGGTGGCACCTCCTCATCATCAACTAACGTACTCTTTACAAGCCTTCTTGTCTTCTTCTTCTTCTCCTTGCTTTCCTTTAGAGCACTATTATGTTCAGCTTTCCTCTGCTGCCTCAAATCAAGAATATAGCAAAAACTACTTCATATTCATCCGGGAAATTTATAAAGCATATTACAACTAGGGGCCCTTATACAAAAATAGAAACCTAATCTATTTTTGAGGCAACGTCCCCGGGAATGTCATTTTTAAAGGAACAGGAATGGGGGGATATGAACTGGGGTGTTTTAGTATTCTCCCAAGTTGGGCCTATTGAAACCTGGTGTCTCATCCCAAGTGGGAGCAGTTCTGAGTCTAGATGACTCAAACTCTCCCTGAGTGGAGGGATGAGGTCCCTCAGGTGGTTCCCCTATTTCACTCATAGTCACATGTTCCCCTGGTTCACTCATAATCACATGTTCCCCTTGGTTCCATAGTTACCCCTGACTTTGCAGTTCCCCTTGAGTTTGTAGTTCCCCCGTGTCCCTTCACCACTACCACTCGCCCTTATGGCCTCAACAAAACCTTCCACAATCTCAGCCTCACTTTTAAGAATATTCGATCTCCTCTTTTCTTTTTCACTTAGATTTACCTCAAACTCT